>NW_010194996.1:0-224 GCF_000695765.1 Mesitornis unicolor
CAGCTGTGATATTACAGCAATATCACTGACATCCTTTCTCTGCTGCTTGGGAATAGAGTGATATCCTGCCATTATCTGCTCTATTAATGCAAGTGAGAGGTGCACCAGCATGTTCCAGTCCTGCTGCCTGTTACTATAAATATGAGGCAAAAGGATAACATTTTTGTTTTTCTAGATGTCCTCTTTAGAAAGTGAGAAGCTATGTGCAGAAAAAAAAATTATTT
>NW_010194996.1:331-704 GCF_000695765.1 Mesitornis unicolor
CGTTATAAATGGACTGCTGTTTAAATGTATGAAAAGGATCAACTCTGGAACGTGTCATGCTCATGTAGTGAAATATGTCACTGTCTGTAAATTCCCTACTCATGTCTTGCAAAGACTGATAACTACAAAGAGGCAAAAACTTCAACAAGTATTATGTGAAGGCAGCTGATTGCTGGCCTGAGGAACTAAATTTTCTGTCTAACTCTGCCACAAATACTTCTGTGAAGTTCAGGAATCATTTAAATCAAACTTCTGACAAGTAGTCTCATGTATCATAATTTTCTTTGTGCTGAATGGAAGTCCTACATTCTGATTTATATAAGTGTTGAACATTTACCCTTCCAATTGCAGAGGAAGGAGGTAGCACTCTGCA
>NW_010194997.1:0-711 GCF_000695765.1 Mesitornis unicolor
TGGGGATGAATTCCCGCAAATCCTGCCCAAATTTTGGGATTAATTCCCACAAATCCTGCCCAAATTTCTGCAAATCCTGCCCAAATTGTGGGATTAATTTCTGAAATTCTGCAACAAGAAACAGGGGGAAGGTAATGAGAAATGTAAATAACGAGCTGGAGGGTGGGGAAGCATCGTCAGCAGTAAGGAGGATTAAATAAACGACCAAGCGAGATGCAACGACACCGAGCGGATTCACGCGCGGATTTACAAGCAAAAAGACAAAATTTACAGAGAAAATAGGAGGATGTCAATAGGGAATTAATAAAATAACCTCCAAAATGGGCAAGATTGGCTTTAAAAGTGAGAAATGCTGGAGCTGCGGCATGGAGAGGAGGCCAGGAGCAAACGCCACAGCCAAGAGTTAATTTGGAATACAGCACAGCGAGGAAAATTAATCCAAAGTGAAGAGCAAAACAGCAGAAGGGCTGACCTAAATGACCAGAAAATCAAAGCCTGGTTGGTCCAACCCCACCTCGGGAAGAGACTCAATTTAATTAAGTAATTAAACTGCCCTAACGCAAGAAACGCTGGGGAGAAAGCGAGCATGAGCAGAATTTAGCTGGAAAGTGGGTTTCTGCAGATGGTCTGAAATAACCTTTTCTAAGTGGCTCTTAAATGGTGCTTGATGATGTGTGCAGGGGGGATTTTTATATATATATCATTTATATA
>NW_010194998.1:0-38196 GCF_000695765.1 Mesitornis unicolor
ACCTGCCTGGACACCTTCCTGTGTAACCTCACGTAGGTGTTCCTACTCCGGCAGGGGGATTGCACTGGATGATCTTTTGGGGTCTCTTCCAATCCCTAACGTTCTGTGATTCTGTGATTCTGTGATTCTGTTACGTAGAGATCCAGTCCCCCAGTTCACTCTCTGTTTGGGATTTGTCTTTTCAAGGACTGAGACCAATACAGCAGGATACAGGCTGGATTATGGTAAACCTAAGACAAATGGACAAAAAGCAAGGCCCAAGTGCCCTGGCCTACCAGTCTACAACTTCAAGCATACTTTGGTCCCATAAATATAGTTATTGACATACGCTTCATACTGCACATGTGCTGGTAAATTGAGAACTTCTTCGGCATGGGTACGAGTGCTGAATCTTGACCATCTAAACTATTACATATTTGAATGATCCCCTGCTAGGTTTTGACCCAAATCAACACTCATATGTAGTCCATATGAGCTAGTGCATATGAGTTAGCATAGGTAGGGGATCAGTCCCAATAGACAGGATGATTATGGCCACCTGGTTTCAGAGGCCAAGAGAGCTAAGTTATATAGATGTTGCCAGATCTGTTGGCCACAGGTCCAGAGAATGGGCCCAGTAATTATAATTTATTAGTGTGAATGTAGTCCAACTGTCTCTGGAGTCATGCAGCTCTGTGAAGAGTGTGGAAAACCATATGTTTTCCCTTCCTACAAAATGCTGTCACTTGAAGCCAGGGATGAGAGGGGCAAAGGAGGACGAAAATGAAAAGCATAAGGGGAAGAGAGAACACTGGAGCAGTAATGTAGTGCAGGGAATGGTTTATGGTCACACAGTCTGAGGAATGTTTGCATTTAAACCCTGCTACCAGACTTTCCCCTGCTTGCATACCTCACTGTTTTTACATATGATTTCCTGCAACAGAGTGTGCTCCAGGCAGGGGCACCTAGCCAAAATGCTCACTGAGCTCTGCTCCCATGTCACTTGTGGCTGTGGGGGGCCTTCACAGGGACTCTTAACCAGGGCAATGAGGTAGACTGCAGCAACATTTGTGGGTATGTGACAAGACCTTCAGAAAGGAAAGAAAGTATAACATTTCTCTCATACCTACATGCCTGGTCTCCTTCAAGACTCTGAGGCTACAGTCATGGTGAGAAAGAGCTGAATTTGTGAAGAAGCAATAGGTAAGGCAATTCCCAGTGCTGGAGTTCGGTATGGAAGTGTGGGTATACAGGCTGGACTCACTTGGTAAGTCCAGCACAAAGTCAAATCACATAGTGAGGGTTTTTCACCTTGCTTCATGGTACCTAACACCATGAAGGCCTAATTTTGACCTCAAGACTACAGTTAGCAATGGTGACAGATGATGAATCTAGCCTCACAGTTGCTCTTACATGTAATACTGTCCGGATTTCCTTGCACTCTTCCCAAGCTCATGTTACTTTGAACAGCATTGCAAGCAGATCATCAGAGGACAGAGGACAGCTCCTGCAGTAAGAAACTCCTTGGCAAGGAAGATGTGAACCTTCCAGAAGTAGCTAACACAGGTCCTATCAAATTCAGAGGAGCCAGAGGAGAGAGTAGTGTGTCACACTTAATCTCTAGACAACTCTACTACTTCTCAAGGTTTCTGACAGTAAATACCAGAAAACATATTGTGATGTAAAGAAGGTGCAGACTCCTACAAACATTTTTGCCATAGGTTTTTTTATGTCATATATATTCTGCAACCAAGCAAAGGGGTAGATTTGGCACAAAAATTGTAGTCATAGACAAAATCCAAAATTGCTTTTGTGCTATACATCCTTTCCTGTTATACAGAATAACGGTTACAAACCAGGAAGACAAAGAATTCGTGTGATTATCAGTATAACAATGCATTTCAGAGTGTCTGTGTTTCACTTACCTTGTCTCTCTGGGATTGTCTTGACTGGTAGGCTCTGCTATTTATTATAAATCACCTAGGGAGATTTCAGTTCCTGCTGTCTTTCTCAGCATGACTACCTGCGAATAACTTCTTTTCTTCCAAGACAATCTTTCAGTTTATGGGAATGGATTCTCACGTAAAAAAGCTGTACAGTTTTTCCAAATGTATTTTTTCATACTGGGCTTTGCCACTGAGCACTTACTAAAGAATTCTGAGCATGAAATGTTGCTTTTCTGTCTGACATCCTGTAACATATTTAGGTCTAAGTGTAACTACTAATTACACTTTGGTTCATTAGAACCAAATGAAATTGTCATAACTAAGGGATTGCATTCAGCTGTCTTATTTTAGACATCTAATTTATGTGCCTCTGGGTGTAATTTCAGGATATTCTAGTTTTGGAGGCAAAAACAGCTTAAAAAGCTGTGCTGCACTTCATCACCTCCTGAGCTGTGGTGACCCAACACTTTGTGAAACCATAGTCTAAAACAGATCACAGGGCAATCTGTTAAAAAAGGGGGAGAAGTTATATTTAACAAGGATAATTTTACTTGTTCAATTGCTGCATAACCTTGTAAACTGAAATAGTAAATATTGGTTCCGCTGGTGGAGGAGTATGGCATGAAGATTAGGAACTTCTTAATCTGAGCTTTCCCCAAAACATGTGTGAAGTACTCCAGAAGACTGGAGCATCATTGTCTTAAATTCCCACATTTCTCAGCAGACCATAATAAATATTATTGGAGGATTGAGAACACAAGTCAAGTTTGGCTACTTTCTAAAGGAAACTATTTCCATTCACTGGTGTTTTAGGAAGCCTAGGAAGAAAGGGGCATTATCAATTCACCTGGCAGAAGCGTCTATAATACGCCTGAATTTTAGGTGGCTAATGAATACTTTTAAAATTGATGCATACACTCCTCATGTCATAGAGAAAGCCAAACAATAACTACTGTCTGTATTTAGGGAGACCAGATGTCACTGTGAGGGCTGCAGAAACATGTGTCTTTCTCCAATAGCTGGTCAGAGAAATAATAGTTTCTCTAAGTTACTCTTTAGGAACCAAAAATTCTCACCTGAATTAAAGACTACATATCCCTGCTGCGATCTTACTTCATCATTTAAATTAGATGCTGGCGGTACGAGTGTTTCCCATGAATGCTGCTGAGGACATTAACTGTGAATAAAAAGCAGCATCCTGAAATCAGTTATGCTCCTCATTTTTTGTCAGCTAAGTATACCGCTGCTCTGGGAGCCTTCAGCTGTTCATTTTGCTGCAGCTTTCAGTTGTCTCTTTCCCCAAAGGGATGGTATAAAGGGATTTAGTGTGTCAGTGTGCCTGGGCCCAGAGAGCTATACTCTGTACAGTTGATATGACAGCCATTCTGTGTAAAGGGAAGGTCTGATCATTTTTCCTCTGGTCCTCTGAAACATTCACTGAAACTATAGAGAAGGGCTCACAGAATTAAACCCTAATGTCTTTATGCAATGGAACTAATAAGAATATTAGTACAATGTATTTTTAAGCAGTCTAAATAATGTTTCTTTCTCAAATGGAACATGCTGTTGAACCTATGTGCAAATACCCCCCATCATCTCTGTACACAGTCTTCACAGAAATATATGAAATGCAATAGTGTTCTTTTTGGGCAATTTCACTGTCAGGGAAGAATGCAGGAAGGGTGGAACACTAGCTTTCTGATGGAGTAATTTTAGATTTTATTGTAATGTCTGTCAGTGAATATTCCACATGCAGAGATTACTAAAGCAAACTGTGAAAGGCCACAGCCTGCCCTGTAACCCTAAAAGGATGTTGGGCTTGGCTGTCTTCCAAGGCAGCAGGATGTGTGGCCTGGATTAGAACAGGAATATTCCTAACATTCATTGCTTTTTAATGATGTCATGCTTGCTCGCTATTGCAGGTCCTTTATGCTTTCCTCTGTAAAAGCTCTTCTAATGCTACCAAAACTTCCTGATGAGAAAACATTCAAAATATGTCTGTAAGCATTGTATCCATGCAATGATAAAAGTACAGAGCTTCTAAAATACATAGTTTATGGAAAGAGTAACTCAGCCTTGATGATTGCACTGTTATTACATGTGTGTGTCAAATACTGTAAAATGAAGTGAACTGTACATGCTAAGTGATTATTTAAATGTTCCACTAATGATGTTTTGCTTTACTTTATACTGTATCTAAGCACCCAACTCAATGCTGTAAAAAGTGAAAATTTTATTTAACATTGCAATCATTTTATTTCAGGAAGGATGTAATCATTAGATTACAAAATGAAACACAAATATTCACCATTTTGTGATCATGAAAAGCATGCTAACTACCTCTTAACATGATATATGAATTTTGAAAATCAACACAGTTGTTAATTGTGTTAATTATAATTGCAGTGATTATCAACTGCTTTTAGCCAATTACAGCCATCACTTGCACAGGTCAACAAAGTGGAGATAGAAGCTCCAAAATATTCTTACTGTGGTCGTAAGAGTCTCTAGCAATGTTCCTACTGGTCCCATCAAAACTAAAGTCTTGAGTCAGAATGACTCACTGTCTCACTGTAAAAGGAAATACATTTTAAATCTATTACCTTTGAAAGGTAATTTTATCTTCACCCTTCTTAACAAATTGCCCTGAAGGTGGGCCACCTTGCTCAGGAGCTGCAGTCATTCTGGGATCTATTCCTACATGGCATTTTCTTCCTGGAACAGGGTCTTTTTGGGGTTGTCAAACAGGAGGAGAAAGCCCATAGGGGGACCCTGCAGTGAGCAGAGCCAATGCAGCCACCTCTGCCTTTCCCTTCATGGCTCTCCATGTGCAACCAGGCACTCTCACACACGGTAGGCCAGGCTGTACCACACCCCTCTCATGTCTTCTGAATTGGAAAGGAAAGGTCCATTGACACCTCTGTCCATCTCCACAGTACTGGCAAAGTTAAAGATTTAAGAGGCATGTGTTTACATTTTGAGCTTCACTGTCTCCTCACCTCTCCATGGCTTCTTGGTCTTCTGTCACCCTCACCAGGCAGGTGCTGTCCCATCCTTTTGACAGGGCCCACTCCTCACTGGGGCTGCTGACAAGGCACCCACAGGACCTGTGACTGCTTGCACAGGCCTAGTGTGCCTCCTGCAATGGCTGTCCTCACCTGATAACTGCTTTTGGGCATGGAAAAGTCACCTCTGCCATTACCTGGGGAGACAACCACCCTCTCAGTGAAGAACCTTTTCATAATGTCCAGTCTGAACTTCACTGATGCACATTCCATTTCCTTGTGTCCTATCACTCTAAAATTTAGTCAAGCTGAGTTCCAACTGAGCATAATCAGGTAAATCTTTCCTGGAACATGGGAGCCTTTTCATAAATCAATCTATCAACTCTGCCTTTCTTTCTCTGAAAACTTTAACAATATAGATCTGATATATATTTTTATCACTAATGTGATTGAAACACCATGCTTACTTTCTTTGTACCAAATTGTCCATAAGAAATATAACACCGTCAAAAGATTTTTAAAAGTATGGACAAGCAACCCCACAGTAACAAATACATATGTTTGAGCAGAAGACTGAAAGAGATTAAGGAACTAAACCTTGTTCAGATCAGAGGAATGAATTACAACAATCACCAAGGAGAAGCAGAGGTCTGTACCTGGGGCAGGATAACCACATGCATCAGTGCAGACCAGGAATATTGGCCCTGCTGAAAATATCCTGAGGGTTCTGGCAAGTGGTGTGCTGACTCTATCCAACAAATTGTTCTCAACATAAGACAAACTCCTTATTTGGCTACATCTGGAGGAGGGTGGCTAGTCAGTCAAGTAAAGTTAGTATTCCCCTCTGCCTGACAGTGGTGAAGCTGCACTTGGAATGCTGTGCTGGGTCTTGGGACACCTAGTTCAAAAACGTTGTTCAGAAGTGACGTGGTCCAGCAGATAGCTGCCAATAAGATTGAAGGCCTGTGAGTAAAACTCAAAGAATTTTGGCTCTTTAAGTTTGGCAAAAGTAGGAGACGAGGCAACCTAAACCAAGGCTACAATCTGGGACTGCAGCTATGATGAAGCCAACCTTTTCTTGGTTGTTGCACATGGTAAAACAAGGCACAAGGGCTACACACTACAGTTTGGGAGAGTCAGGCTGTGCATTAGGAAAAAATTCTTCATGGCAACAAGAGAACAGGTTACTCAGTGAGTTAGTTTGTCTGTCTTTAGAGTTTTTCAAGACTCAGCTGGACAAATCAAGGGATAACCTGATCCAATATGGTGAGTAATTCAGCTGTGAGAGAAAGGGAGGGAGGCTGGAGCAGATCTGCAGCTGCCACTCCTAACCAACTTGTCCAATTCCGTGAATTGCATACAGAGTCAGACCTTCAGTCCTCAATGCCGACTCCTTAGGCAGTATCCAGTAACAGATGCTTTGTAGGACAACATGGGAAACAGCGATACAGAAAATTATGGAGCAATTTGCTTCAAGCTGAAAGTTGATTGTAAGCATAATGAATTTCTAAGAGTTTATTGTAAATTTAGTTTGTAACAGGTATGCTAAGAAGTTGAAAAAGCTTTTAGCAGGCTCCTTTCATTTTAAACATGTGAGCATTCCAGATCAAGGCTTTCCAGGAAAAAAGTCTTTAAAGCTGAAATCCTGGTCTTAAACTCCCCACCAGGAGTAAAAGTTCTGATTCAGCTGATTCACGTTAAAGAAAAAACAAAGGCTTCCATTACAATCCAGCCCTTAAGGAGCAGTTAGTAGCAATTAGAAAATTATTGCCACATCACAGTCCTAGGAGTATGCCCTGAGGGAAAAGCTTTTGACAGAAGACCACCATTCCTCTGATCTTGCTGCCTAAAGGGGTAAACACTACTTTCTTGTTCACAGGGGACAAAATAGTTCTGGCCCATGAGTGGCAAGCTTTTGTATTTAAAGTCTAATACCTGCCGATCTGTC
This sequence comes from Mesitornis unicolor, assembly GCF_000695765.1. Taxonomy (NCBI): domain Eukaryota; kingdom Metazoa; phylum Chordata; class Aves; order Mesitornithiformes; family Mesitornithidae; genus Mesitornis; species Mesitornis unicolor. Next base: position 6,879 of record NW_010194998.1, read on the forward strand.
TAGCCAGATATTTAAAAATTTGTTCACATAATACCACTCTGGAATACAACTTTCAGGAAAGGTACTGTAACTAGTAAAACTTTCCTCCGTTTATATTTCTCATTGCTCATGGAGATTTAGGGAATGCTTTAGTAAAAATCACTGTAATTCTATCATTGGTTCTAGGTATTTACAGTTCAGAAAACTGTAAATGATAGTAGACTTTCCCACTGAGAGGGGTATCATAGTTACATGTTTCTAATTGTAGCTCAGAGAAACTCAGAGAGAAAAACAGATTATTACCACTTTAGCATTTCTCAGTCAAAAATGTCTCAATTTGGTTCATGATCATCTAATTTTTCTCATTTAAAAGTATTTCTTGAAGATTAATACTATTTAAAAAAAAAACCACAACACAGATTTGTGATAATCCAGTTGCAACTACAAGTGTATTAAATGTCCAGACATTTTTATAGACTGGACATCACAATTAATAAACTCACAGTAACCCTTTGAAAATGTTATCTTCTTTTGGTGTTATAATCTTTTTCTTTTTTTTCCCCTTTTTTTAAATGAGGAAACGAAGTGTATGTGACCTCTCAAATTCAAACAGGAAATGAGTAACCACTTCTGGAACAGAGCACAAAAAGGTCTCTTCACACAAAGTCCTGGGTTCCATCTGGCCCCTTACTTGTATATCTGGAATAATATCTGCATTTAAAATGCTGCTTAAAAAGTAGATATGACTGAACTATAATACATTTTTTTCTACATTGCATTTTATCCTACTCACAAGTCACTCAAGGTCTCACAGCACAGATTTATAGGGGGACTTCTGACAAGAACATTGACACTAATGTTACAAACAGTAAAGCTGAATGTCAAAAGTTTCTTTCCAAAATAGCATCTTGACATATTTCCAACTGAATGAAATAGCCGTATTTCTCTTGAGCTGAAGAGTCATTTAGGAGAAACTAAATCCTGTCAGTATACTGATGCAATTAACTTACATATGCTCACACCAGGTAACTCCTGCTTTATGAGTTCATTTTATAAAAAAGTTGCCAAATAAATCAACCTTGCTGAAGTGAAATGATATCTTTGGCCAAAATCAAGTATCCTCATACAGAACATTCCCAGTAAAACATGAAGTAAGTGCTTCACAGCCAGTTGCCTAGCAAGACAGAAGACATTATGGAAGCAGATTTCAACCTTTAATGCAAGATTTTACTGTTTTCAGCAACTGTTATTGTATTTTGAATGGAGGAAGCAGGGTAGAGCATCTGAGAAAGTAAAAATGTGTTTTACAGTAAAGTAGAAAAAACTTCAAGGGAGACTTTCTGTACTTCAAGTCATAAATACATTTTAAAGTTCCCATTACAAAATTGTGTTGGTAAAAGAAAGCTGGCACACATAACAGTCAAAACTAGCATTTATGTTCTTTTGCTTTCTGGCTACTTACAATGTCAGTAGGATGTACTGTCACACACTTGTATCTAGCATCCATTCAAAGGAGAAAAATAAATGTTGCAAATCAAAGTGCAGTTCTATTTCTACAGACTTTTGCCTCTAATCCCACGGACAAACATTCATTAAGGTATTATTCTCTCTTCTTGTTCTCATCACAAAACCACTAACAATTTAGCACTGGTGACTGTTTCCAGAGCTAGAATAGCTCAAGATTGGAGTAGAAATTATGGAAGACATAATTTTTAAATACTAGCAGACCTGCATGTTTCAGGCAGCATCTGTCTGTGTTATGTCTGGCACTAATATATGCTATTAATCATTCACCTTCATAATCACCAAATTCACACCTTTTGTTTCCTCTCTGTGCTTCTAATGGACTCTTTTTCAATTAAGAATCTTCTGTTTATCCACAGAATACTACAGCAGCCATGAGTATGACCAAATAAGCTCTGAATTTAAATGCATGAACTTCTTAAGGGAAATAGACTTTAATTCAGATATATGCTTTTATATCAGGAAACAGACTTGACTACAACTGGGATTAGTGTAGGCCAGGCAGCTGGTTTTATGCATACCTAACAGTGTGAGAACAGTGAAATCAGCTCCAGACTCAGTGGGATCTTAAACCTTTCTATATCTTTACTTGTATGCCAAACCCCAGGAGCACTGTTGTATGCAAGAGCCTGCTTTAGGCAGTTGTGAGCAGTCTGTACCGTTGATATTGCTATGGATTAATGCAGAACAGCTTCTTCCTTTTTATTCATTCCTCACCTCTGCCCTTCTGATGTCTCTTCATCCCAGCCTGTGTATCTGGTCCAAAAGCCTGTGCTGCTCTGTAGCTGCTTCCTGTAGCCTGTGGCATTCCTGGAGTCTTATGCACATCTGGGTGTATATTACTGTATTTTGCACATTTTTGTCCTTCTGTTCTGTCATCTGTGTGCTTTTGTATGGGTAGATGGGGGTTACAAGCCTTACATGTAAAAATCAGGAGTTAATTCTCTCACTCCAGTAACAGTAATGTAGTCATCTTCTCCATGGTCACACTCTGATACTGGATCCAAATATTTGTCCTGCTTGATTCACATCTGTCATCATGGAATTAAATTATTCAGTCAGGTCTCAGTAACCAGAGTCAGACTTGGGGAAACAGTGAAAAACCACTATGGAAGGAAGAGGCCAGTGCAACCTTCCACAGACATCCCCTTCCAGGAGTCACTTTGTACGCACAACATCTGCAAAGCTGTTCAGCCACTGCCATCAGGGAGACACTGCTCACCTGGGATGGGTCCTTGTGCCAGAAGAATTCAGTTTTGCCAAAGCTTCTGAGAAGGATGACTCTGCTTTGAAGTCCCACAACCACTGTCCACCACAGTCTGGAGGTGGACGCTAGTGTCTGCATTCAGATTAAGAAGCAACATTTGTTTTGTTATTAAGCAATGTTTTAGGGGAAGGAAAGAAAAAAAAAAACCTTTACACACAGCCTGGCAATGAACCCATGACCTACAAGAATCTGTAGTCCATTAGCAGTCAGTGACCCATCAAGTTCTCTGCTTTACAGTCCTCATTATCTCATAGTTGATTGAACTCATGCAACACGACATTTATTTATTAATTTACTTGGGGGAAAAAAAGGACATTAGAACCATTTAAAAATGAGACTAACTCAGTTATTCTAAGAACCTAATTTTTCAGTCTGTCATTTAAAACTGAATAATGTAAGTATTTGTAAATTTCCTTGTAATTCTGTGTTCTCTAATGGAAATCTCATTGATTGCCTTATACTTGCTTCATAATAAATTTTTCACCTGTTCTGACATTTGAAATCTTTCTGTGAGCCCAGTACCTGCCCGGGAAGATTCACTTAAAAGAAAAAATGGTCTACACAGGGATCTGTTCCATGCTTCTGTCTTCTCCAGCCCAAACTTCTTCCTGAATGTAAAGATTATCCTTAAAGGAACAGCATAGCTCTTTACCCTCTTCCCTCCCTGAAAAGGAAACTGTCACTTCCAACTATCTCAGAATGTCAATTCTGTACAACAGCCACGCTACAACCCTGCAACAATGCAGAGTTTATTCTGGGTGGCTTTGGAATTGCCTCTGACTCCTGCTCATTTCCCAATAATTACTGATAATTACACCACTCAAAACAAAATGAAACACAACAGACTCACTCAAAGCTGTAGAAACAAAGTTTGTCCAGAAACTGACCTTCCCGTTTGGAGGTGACAGGAAGTGTGCATGGAATTATATAGGCATGATGGGTTGCTTTCTAACTCATTTTGATAGAAATCAACAAGCATAGGCAAGAGGAAAACGAAGACAGTGGCTTTAAGGAGCCCCAGGCAGCGAGATACGTGCAGGCTTAGGTTTATTCAGTGGCTTTGGGAGCTGTCAATGGTCTGTCTCGCCTGTTATCTTAATATACTGCAACAATGGAAATGCTAAACAACATACTTTTAATATAAACCCTTCTTTGCTTGTTTATAGAAAGAGTTTCTTTGGTCAGCATATAAACGACTTTGAGGTCTTTTCAAGGCTCATTGCCAGAGGGAAAAAGGGGGGAAAAACGGCTGCTGGGAGAGCTGAGGAAGACCTGCCAAGTCTCACTTATACAGCAAAACAGTTTTTATGGCATTTCTTCTTTTTCTGCAGACTGGTTTTATAGTATGTTTCAGTAAGACACTCAAAATCACACCCATCCTAGGTTTCAATCATCCTCATTTAAATCTTCCTGGCAGAAGCAAGGGCCTTGTAACTGCTTTTGAACTGCAGTCTAAGAGTTTTGGCAGAAAAAGGCCTTGGACTAGTGATGCTGCGTTCACGTCCATATAAGAGCTGAGGCACAAAACAGCCTTGGAGCTCTGATGCCGCATTCATTGTGGGGTACGCGTGCAGGCATCAGCAGGCCTTGGAGCTCTGACATTTAGGCAGGCGCTCTGATGTTGTATTTCCTTCAGTGCAAGCAGTGACGGACAGAGGGTCCTTGGACGTTAGTCGGTAGACGCAGAGCAGTGTTTATGGGCATCGTTCACGTGCAGCAGTATTCTGCGAGCCACTGGGGTCCCACAGTTCCCTCAAACATTTAAAAAGCAAATCAATATACCTTTTTGTACGAAGGCTGTATGGATGACTTTGAGATAACACTGTACCACCTTTAAAGGCAAGAGAAAGCTACCGGCTGAATTCCTCAGCTTTTCAAAAATAGCTCCACAGCTGGTTAGATTCATTTGTTTTCATTTTGGCATTCTTTCCCTGGATTCAGTAAGCATGATCAGCTGCTGTCCGCTGGAAGCACTGTAGAAACAGATTATTATTGTTATTATTTATCATTTGTAAATACGAGCAATGTGCTGCATTGCAGTTTGTCATACAGAGAAGCAGATGGTTTATTATGAGGTTAAGGTTCTGGAGCTCCAGATACTACATCTGATTTACCAACACCATAACTCCCACAAACACTATGGAATAATTGATGAATGCTGAATTCAGCCTTATCAATACTTACAATTTTATTGTGTCCCACAATGGCTGAGCAATATTTTAATACTTCTGTGGAAGTTATGCCGCTCATCAAGCAGAGGATGTAGGCTTGATGCAGAAATGATGGAGATCTTTGGTTTGTCTTATGCAGAAGCTCACAGAAGATGACTGTGATAATCTTACCTGGTTCTAAGCACATGACCATCACTTCTGTGTTTTTCTGATCCTAAGAATTCTAAAAACCTAAGAATGTAGAATTTTCAATGCAAATATGTCTAGCTCTTCCCATTTTAGGTCAAATGTGGAAACCTCAGAGCCACAAATGGACCCTCACAGACCTCTGAAATCCTCTCCCCTCCCCACAACATGCACACACAAAGTCACTTTTAATGTAATTATAATATAACTAAATATCACGCAGAGAGGGCTTTCACTTGTAGCTCTGTGTGACCACATAACAGTGTAGTAGGTATTAGTTCCATTTACGCTAAAATAGTTCAATATTTGTGAAACAAGGATAATATCAGTCTGATTTTACTTTAGAGTCAAATGTAATAATGAAAAATATTATTCTATTAATTAGCAGAGCATTAATTTTAGGCAGTGTGCCAACTTAGTAGATTTTAGCTCAAACTTCACATTTAATCAGTGGTGGAAGACTAAAGGAGCCTATAAGTAGTGCTGATGTACATCAGTGCTTAGTCATATACTAGAGAAAAGAGAGAATAACCAAGAGGAACCACATTTGATCTGGCAGTGCTGTCCACCAGAAAGAACAGTGAAACCATTAGAAATAAATCAGAGTGAAAAGAAGCAAAGAAGAGATGTCTTCTCCACAAGGCTCCAAAGTATATTTACTGAGTATAAGATGCATGCCGTGGGTTCCCAAAACATCCTGTGATCCAGGTCCTGGACTCCTCCTACCTAACTTGAGTAAATTTACATTCCTTTCTTAGTCAATGACAAGAAACAGGCATCTCACCAGACATTTGTACTCAACTTTTCAGTGTCATATTTTTCCCTGTTAGACTGTAGCTGGACTGAACTAAACTGTACAAATCCACCTGTGAAACATTATGGTTCAAAACCTGAAATTAGCTGACAGATCCTCTGATACTGCTAACCTTCATTTTAGGTGACATACTTTCTGAGGAGAACTGGAAGGTAATAACAGTGGCAGAAATGAGTTCATGCACTGCAGAAACACTGGAGAATGGGTGCAGGGTTGGCCCTCTGAAACCAGCCATATTCCCTGGGAAAAGTTCAAAGAAACTGGAGCTGTTGGGAGCAGTTGTGACCAGAAGTGTTTGAGGACCAGAGTAAAAGGATGCAGTGGTAGATGCAGTGGTAGACTGCAGGCTGCTTGATATGTCTCTATTACTTTGTTGCTGTATTAGCTTCTTGATTCTCATTTTTTCTATCAATTTTATTAAGAAACTTACTTCAGAGAGGGGTGATTTGGTTATCTGCAGTCAAGTGGTTCTGAAAACAAGGTGAAACAGATGAACAGTGTGTAAAGAATTTACTGTGGTTAAAAAATGAAAACAATTAAAAACACACAGAGACATCAGTAGAATGTTAGCCATTGTTAACTTCAATGAAAAAGTAGTGGTTTTGGCATTCATGTGAAAAACCTGCAATGTTAAGGTTTTATGCTATAACTTTAAAGAATTTCAAAAAACCTTGATTGTTTTAACTGGAAAAATAGATTTTTCAGTCAAATAATTTCCATTTTCCTCAAGACCAAATAGTTATTCACAATGAAGTCTTGATGGAAATATTTTAAAAATATAAAAATTCATTGTTTTATCGAAGATTAACTTTCACTTCAGAGGACCAGAAGAGAAGACAACCTCTCATTTTCAGGGTTGTCAGAAAAGAAGGCCCAGTCCCCAAGAAAGCAAGAAACAAGAAGTTAACTTATTTAAGCAGACAGCAGTGAGCTGTGTTTGGTAGTATCATGTCAACCTGGGCAATATATTTTTTAATAAACTGGATAGTATGTTTTTTGGAAACAAATAATTGGATGTTTTTGCCTATGACAACACTGAAGAAGCAACCATAGAAAAATATTATCTTGCATGGATCAGTGACATGGCTAGGAATGAGTTTTTAGTTATGCTGTGCCTCTCCATCATGAAACGACTCTGGGTTTTCATTGCTTCCAGCAGCTACACAGAAGCAGGACACTTTAAGCTAATAGCAATAGAAATATTGTATATCATAATGTAAACTGAAGCAAGCAGCACAGTGCATTTAACTTCATGGAGAGGAAGAAGCAAGCCGTGTTTCCCAGGAGGAGTTTGGAGGTGAGGAGGTACAACTCTAAAAAAGAGAAAAGGATGGAAACTGGTCACCCTGACGAAATGGGTGCAGAAGCTACACCTAAACCTCCTGCACCACTGCAGAAGGGAAATGTCCAAAGTCACTGAGTGTTGGTGATGAGGCAGAGAGGCAGGACGTTTCCAGAGGATGGGGAGGGTCTCAACATGGGGAATCATGTAACAGGGAAACATGCGTACATGCAAAAGAGGAGCAGGAAACAGGTTGTTTTGAGGGAAACAGAGGAAGGAAACTGAGAGGCAGAGAAACAAGGGAAGGTCAAGAAGGAAAGAAAGAAAGAAAGAAAGAAAGAAAGCAAGCAAGCAAGCAAGCAAGCAAGCAGATGGGGAAGAGATGAAATTAAGAAACAGCATTATTAATTATTATGAGATCTGCTTTATTGGCAGCTAAATAAAATAGTGGAAAAAATTTAGACCATGATCAAATTAATTCACTGTGTTTAGCAGCAGTTTAAAAATTAAAGCAAAATTAAAAAACAAACACAAACTCCTAATCAATAACTGTTTTAAAGGGATCTAAGACAAGATGCTATGTCTGTGGCCAACAGAAACAAAGCAGCGATGTCAGCCATTCCTTTCTTTGAAAACTGAAAGAGTAATATTTTTGACATCACCCACCTAACCTGGGCACAATATCCAGGCCATCAGTGCTATGCAGAGTGACTCACAGAGCATGCAGTCCTCCGTCTGAAATGTGATGGCTGAGATGTTTTATCTCCTTCTCAGCTCTTTTGCCTCCTCCAGGGCAGGTGTATATGCATACACGAAAAACACACCAAGACAAAATATATACGATCATCCTGAATCTCTCCTGCTCTTTTCTCACAGAGCTGAACATCCTGACACATTGTAAACTTAGCTGAACGTGCGCCAGGCCACAGCAATCTGCATCTCCTGCGGCACTGACATTTTGCTATGAACTCCCTAACCATCGCAGCAGAGACTGGAAAAGGTTTACCAAGCTGTTTCCCAACTTTTTCTTTTTCTGATCACTTAACTTGTATTCCTATAAGCTACGAATTAAGAAAATGGAGTCATACATGCTACATGCAATACTTCAAGAATAAATGCTATGATGAAACATAAGATGAAACAAATTTGCTCTCAATGGTACTAAGATCATTCTATTGTTGCTAAGACATGGCCAAGGGGAACAAAAATTTTCCTCATAGTGTGAACATGAATGTGATAACCCCAGAACATGAGCAAAGGATGAGAGAAACTTTTCCTCTGTTTTGCAGTAATAATACATCATAAAAACAATTATGACTTAGCCATCTCAGCTTCCCTCTGGTTTTATTAGCTTTCTTTTAACCATTAAATGTTAATGCAACTTCAAAGGTGGAACTTAGTGCAACTGAACTCAATTTCGTGCATACAGCTCAATACTTCAATTAGTGATGGGCTGCCTCAAAAGGTTCAGGTTTCTGTTTAGGACACAAGACTAGAAGAAACCTTGCATTGAATCTCCACCACCACAGGCAAATATGTTTCTTACAGACTATTCATAAATATTTTAGTCTTGATTTTGAACAGTTTAGAAATTATCTCCCACTGTTCCACTCTGAAAAGCACCCTAGAACTTCATTCCTAAGCTCACTCTTCAGTTTTCTCCTGTTACCCTCCTTCAACACACTTTGTGACTAGTCCTCTTCACTTCATGTAGAATCGGCTAACCCTTGGCTTTGTATCTCTTTTTTCTTCACAATATTTAACCTACTAAACTATAAAAACCTGGAAATATTCACACTGGTCCAAAGATAAAAACACAGAAAATATCTTCTTTTTGACAAGATGAACGAAAAGATGTACAGAGAGAGGATGTGTAGAGAGAATATAAAGGACAAGTATAGACTGATCCTGCTTCTCAAATATTTCTCAGTTTCTGGCAACCAGCATTTTAAGTTCAAGCTGGAAGCAACATACAGACCACTGTGATTAATAGCCCCTCTGCTATGAATCTGTTGAGTTCTTTGTGAATCCAGTGATAATTTTAGCTTCCACAACATCCTGTAGCAATGAATTCCACAAAGCAATTATGCACTGTAAGGAAAAGTACTTCTTTTGTTTGCTTCAAAGGTCCCGGTCACCCCTACTTTTCCTAAAAATAACAGTGGACAGTGAACCTTTTTCCATACCTTTTCAGACTTAATAGATCCCAATCAAATAGATAGACCTCAATCTATAGACAGATAGACAGCAGGATAGACCCCATTTTCAAGTGTTTTTCAAAGCTGATTGGTTTCAGTTTTCCCTTCTATAGATGCCAAAGTAAGTTGAACACATTTTGTCATCTTACAGGTAGGATGACTGTAACAGCATATTGGACTCAAAACAGATTACTGTAACCCCCATCACTGTGAAGTTGATATTCTTCCAGTTTGTTTCTTGTTCTTAGTCTTTTCTTAATAATCCTAATTATTTTTCAGTGTCATGAGCTACTAAGCATGGTAGCTCCATGGTTCATGGAACCATCTACATACACTGCTATTAAGATCTCTTTCTTGCATAGCAATGACTAGCTAAGATTCTGTAACTGTTGGGGGAGAGGGGTTGTGTGTCTTACTTTGTCTTTATTGCCAATTAATTTTATATGCCTTTTTATTGTACAGTCACTCAGCATTGTGAGATTCTTCTGCAACTCTTCACAGCTGGGTTTAGCCTTGAGTGCCCTGTATAGTTTTGTTTCATAAGGAAACTTTATCACTTCGTTATTCAACATTGTTTTCAGGTCTTTTATGAATATGTTGAACAGTACATATTCTAACAGAGATCCTGGGAGACTCAGTTGGTCATTTTCCTGCATTTATTTCTAACGTTTGTTTCCTAACTTTTAACCAGTTACTAATTCTGCAAGAAGACCTTTCCTCTGATCCCGTGACAGCTTAAATTTCTTTGAGAGTCTTCAGTGATGGTCCATGTCAAAATCTTTTAGGAATTTCAGGCATACTCTGTCAACTTCTTATGTTCATTGTATTCCTTCTACAAAAAATCTTTATGATGTTTCCCAACTATACAGGTGCGAGATCCAGCCTGCTGAAATCCTGTGTTTAAAACAACTGTTCCATTTTTAACTTTCCACTTAATGCTAAAGAATTATTCTGATTTACCAGGAGAGTTCATTGGGTGTTTAACTTTAGTCACATTTGCATGGCCAGAAGGGCATGTCCCAGTTGCGTGTACATATGACACACCTACAGACCCGTCGCAATCCAGTATGATGGTACCTTTTACATAGACTAGTTGACAAATTATTCACTCAGAGTGCAGATAAACTAAGTATGGGGCATCCTGCAGTCTTGAGAAGTACTGTGCTCCAGATTCGTATATCGCCCACTAGATGATGCTGTATCCTGAGCACAAACACACATCTGCCACCTTTCATCCTTCTTCTTAAATTCTCTTAGTATAAACACATATGCAAGAATCTTAAGTTGAGGAGAGTAATAAAGAAGGAAAATAGCTAGTACTAAGCAAAGATAGGAAAAGACTTGGGATTCCCAGTTTTCCCTTATTTTTGAAAATAAATTCAAGGTCTTCACTGTCTTCTTTAAAATGGACTTTCTGTCCCCCCAGTTGTCATCTTCTGCTCTAAAAAAATACTAAAATAAAATAAAAAATACTACTCTTCTTAACAAACATGAGAGATGAGTATTTTTTTGGATGAAATCATACCGTCACCTTATATAAGGCTATCATAACTTCCTGATCTGTAGTCTGAGTATCCACCCTGCTATAAGCAAGACAATCCATGTAATATGATCATCTGCATTTCCATACCTTTATATCAATCAATCACCTTGGTCTAAATACTGAGAAAAAAAAATCTGTATTTTCATTTGAACTTCATTTCTTCCCCACTTTGTAGAAAGTTTACTTCTTTTTTCTCTTCATATTTCTGAGAAGCTTTGTATTATTTGTTTTAACTTTCTTTGCAATGACAAACTGAATTAGACTTCTGGCAAGAGTTTTGAACTTTATTCTTATATTTCCTGTTCTCCAAGATGTAGCTTTCATTATTTTTCCACTCCTTATAGAGTCTTATTATTCCTAAATACTTCTTAAGTGATTATTCATTCAATTATAAACAAAGCCTTTGCACTGGTTTTTATTATTTAAAATTCTTATCCTTAAAAATTTTTGATAGTTTAGACAAATCTGGTTGAAAGAAATTTCAGTCAGCTTCACATTTATGTTCATAATTTCTGCACATCTGTTGACATCACTAGTTAGGTCTTTTAATTTCCTGTATTTGTCCTCTCAGATGGGAACCTTGATCTATTTTCCTATTTATTCCTCAATGTAACTTAATTGGAATATTCTTGATGTCACTTAATTTAAGTTATTTTCTATGGCCAGGTCTTCTAGAACATTCTTGTTTTATCAAAGCAGATTCAAAAATAGATTTATTCCCTATACAGTCATGAAACCATTAAGATGTAAAACTATCTACTAATTCATCCAGTAATAACTGAGTTCTACCAAGCTCAGTTAATCAAGTTTTTGAGTTGGTTGAATTGTTGAGAAATTGCTCATTTGTTGCTCATTTTATAACCGGGAAGTTTTCCCACAGTGACACAATTCTCAGTAGTATTAATCACTATAACAATTTCATGACATTTCTATATCTATATCCAATTCTGATCCTGGAATCTGTAGCAGGTTTTTAATACCACTTCTAGAAAACCTGTTTTAGAGAACCTTTAAAGCAATTTTGATCCAAATTGAATGTCTGTGAGTCCTTTTTTTTAGCTATGCTGTTTCATTGATATAGAATACCAAACCACTGCTTTTATTTCTGTCCTACCCGAAGAAATTGCACTTTTCTGTTCCCTTGAATATATTTAACTAATGATGATATTTCACAATGGTTTTGAGATCTTTGTAATAATTGTCGTATTATCCAGATATCACCATCTTATTGCCCTGATTTCTTGCTTTAATAGGGAAATATTTCCATCTCTTTAAAATTTTGTTCTCCTTACTGTGTCTTTAAACTGATTATTGACTATCAGACTGCAATTCCTAGAAGTGTCAACATCTTATTTTCTCTTCCAGTCAATATTTTGATGATCTAACATGCTTCTGCTCATCATGAAAATTTTGTCATTGCTTGGTCAATGAGCACTAAGAGATAAAGAAACTGATAAGAGGGGAAAAAACAAGACTCAAAATAAATGACAGGGAGGATGTGACTAGCATTATGAGAAGTAAGAAGATAAGAAGCTTGGGATTGGTGTAAATGTAGTTTGAAGGAAATGAAGAGGCACTGGAGAAATGGGAATAAGCAGGAACCTTGGATTCCTGTGCTTCTGCATTCTTTTGCTGTGAGTAAATATCTTTCAAACACTGAGGAGGAGTGCTGTCCACTGACTGGCCCACATGCAGAATGACAACCTGCCAGCTGATGAACCATGTGAACTGCAGTTTAAATATCTTGATATATTATTATTGTTGTTTTTGTTGTTGTTGCTACTTTGGGAAGTTAAGAATTTGGGAAGCTTTATGCTGAAACTCATGACATTAACAAAGTATTAAGACAAATGTTTATCAAGTAAAGATCTACAACCTATATATGCAACCTCCACATGCTGCTAAAGCTTTAAATCATATAATTGTATACCATATTTCCGAGGACTGAAGGATTACCACTATTCTATGTAGATTCTATGCAGTCCAATGCTGAGAGCTTTTTCTCTCCTTTTCAGTTTCTCTCTCTTAAACATACATACAGATAAAGGTAAATATAAGTATCCATTTCCTGATGTTTGGTACAATTCCAACTTATTTCAGTGATAAATAAAACAAGCTTTTTTGACTTCAGAAGAAAAAAACCAAAACATATCACTTTACACTGGTCACTACAACATTGATAACAATTAATTCGTCTCTCTAATGCAGATGCAGCATACATTTCCACCAGAGTTTAGCAGAATTTATAAATATTTAAGTCACGATATCCTTTCTGTTGCATGTCTATTTTCAAAATTACTGGTTTTAACTGAACGAATGATTAGTTATGGCAAATGTATTTACAAGGATAAGTAAAGGGCTCTCCTCTCCTCCACAGGTTTGCCTAACTTTGCCATTCAAGAATGCCAGGAAATCCATCATATTAAAAAAACTGACGTCTTCAGGTTTCTAGGGTAAAATAATCAAGAATGAACAAACTCTACACAGAGGTGATTGAGTGTAATTTTATCTTAGAAACATTACTTTCTGTATAACAAACCCGGGATAAGAATATGTGTAAAGTTAAAATACCTGATTTTTTTTTTCTTTGTACTTTCCTTTACTTTTTAAATTTAATTTTTGGAAACACCAAAAAGAATCAATAAAATCAAGTGATAAAACAATTTTTTGAATCAATTGGGCCAATATTTAACATCTCTCATGATAACTGTCTAAATGTAAGTTGTAAGTTGATGTCCAGTGATAGAACAAGGGGCAATGGGTGCAAACTGGAGCATGGGAGGTTCCATGTGAACATAAGGAAAAACTTTACTATGAGGGTGACAGAGCACTGGACCAGGCTGCCCAGAGAGGTTGTGGAGTCTCCTTCTCTGGTGACATTCAAAACCTGCCTGGACGCATTCCTGTGTGACCTGGTCTAGGTGATCCTGCTCTGGCAGGGAGTTGGACTGGATGATCTTTTGAGGTCCCTTCCAACTCCTAATATTCTGTGATTCTGTGATTCCATGTATAGTCTCAGGTAGTTGTCTTGGCTCTTTGAGCTGTAGACACTATGAGAAAACATTTCTTCTTGCTAAGAAAAATATCAACCATAACAGGGTTGAAACTTTCTGAAGATGTTCATTTCTGTTTGCTAATTGTAGAGGAAGGCCAAGTGATCAGAAATAGATCACATCGCTATTTTTTAGAGAGAAAACTAATTTGACTATTTATCCCTTTGTGTCGTTATATATTCACAAAAAAAAAGGTATTTTGCATCATAAATTATTCTTTAAGACTGGAATCTACAGTGATCTATTCCAGGTTATTGATTGAAATAATATGTATGTTAGTATTAGAATTAACTCCCTCATTTTCAGATAAAGCATAATTGTATAAGAATCGGAGAGTCAAAAAGACTAAAACTCCAAAATGAAATCTATTTTTTCTGGTTATAAATCCAAATGTCTTTCTTTGAGGAAACACTTGTGTGACAGCCATTGTTTTCTCCATAAAGCACAATACATGTGTCTATTTTTTCATTTTGATTCTCCAGAAACTTATGACAGTGAGCAACTTAACCGAACAGTGATGATTTGTGGGGAGTGTGTGTTATGGGAACTGTGTTTTATTACAGAGATTTTTTACAAGCAAAAAATTTCCTTTTGTTCAGGTAGTTACAATCTCTATGTTTTTAACAGTTTACTATCACATTTCTTCAAACAAACAAGATTTTCTTCTATAATTTTATATTCTTTCATGTTCTTCTCCCTTTTTATGCCTTGCATCTTAATCTGCTGCTTTCTAATTGCGAGGGAAGGCAGACAAGATGCCCCATTGGGAACATATGGCTTTCTGGAAATCTACCAACAAGGGTACTCCTGGAATAGATTTCATCTGCAGGCCCCACACAGAGGTAATATAAGATACCTACAAATAGATAGTGCTCCAAAGGCTTAGGAAGCAAAAAAATATATCCTGCTGGAGTTCTTAAGCTTGTTACGACCAAAACTTGCCAACAGAAAGGCAAGCATAGAAATGAATCCTATATTTAGCATTCAGTTTTTGAAGTTAATTTTCTTCCATATCAGTCCCTATGATAGGGACAGATATGCTTAAGCTGAATTGTTTCTAAAGGGTTGTGTTTTACTTCTCAATGGTGGATTTAATACAAAATTGAAAACAGCTGTAGTGTTATCCTACTTTACAAAAATAGTGTGAGATGCAAGATAACATATGAAAATAATGTCAATTTCTTTAAAGAGGAAGAATAAATAATATAGGAACAAATATGTTGGATTACAGTAAGTGTGAAGAAATGTCAATGCAATATCTTTCTCTGTTGCATCCTGCACCTTTACTTTACATTCTTTCATCATGGACAGGAGAGATACTATTTGTAACATTTTATAAAATAGATAATTTTTTGTTTTGGTTTTCTTCAATCTAAAATAAAATTGATGATAACCATATTGTATACGGCTGTTCTGTGTGTCTGGAAAATATTATTCTGAGGTTATAGATGGGACTATAAAACTGAGAGATCAGAGATATACTGTTTATGGTAAAAAAAATATAAACTACAAATAGTAAAGTGACAACAGAATACCATATCCTCAGAATTCTAACCTCAGCCTTGAAATAATGTGTGGTTTACTTATTGTTGCTGTTCACAAAGCAAAATTAATATTAGGGAACTTCATTTTTCATTATTTATTAAACAAACAGAAATATTTGGTCTTTTTTGCCTATGGCTTTTTTGACACCAGAAAAAAAGTTCAATGTTACTAATTTTATCATAGTTTTTAACTGTTCGACATGTTGGTGTTTCGAGGAGGAAAAATAGCTTGACAGTTTTTTACCTGGATGGGTTCATGATAAGGTTAATAACGTTATAGCCACTTTTGGAAACTTGAAGAGGTTCCTTTTTATTGTAAAGGAAAACTGTATGGAACACTTGGAAAGAAATGCACAAATTAAATGCATGTTAACAGTACAAGATCAAAAAAAGAAAGACAGGAAGATAAAACCTTTTGAGAGAGGTATAAAAACTGATACTTGCATTCCTTAAGAGTATTCAGGAGAAATGGCAAACATGGAATAGGAAGTATTAGTGACAATGTTTATGTTATCTTTACAATATAAACTAGAAACCGATATTTAGGCTATAAAGAGGAGTAACTATAGAAATCTCATATAGGGGAAAGGAATATTCTTCAGGTTTTGAATATTTGTCCAATCTTTGGACATTTTAACCTATACACTATTTGATTAAAACTCATTTTGTTTTTGAGGTAAGAAGCTATCAATTAGGGGGAAAGATGCCAAGCTGTGCACATGAGCCACATGCACAAAACCGTGCCATGACTGGTGTTCTGAATACAGCAGATTTTCAGATGCAAACAAGGAGCCCTTGGCACAGCCGAGATGTATTTTTTTTAGCTTGTGTCATTTGCTAATGGCCCCAAGGAGCTGTTCACATGGCCAAGACAAAGCAGGGATTCCTTGTCCAGGTCTGCTTTTCCTTGGCTGGACATCATGGCCACAGGTGAATTTCTCTGAGAGTGTTGTGATGCAAAGTGCAGGGGAGCAGTGGACTGAATCAATAAAGACTATTGCAGATGAGCCAAGTCCCAAGTACGAGGTATGAAATTTGCTTTATTAACTTCAGTGAATGGTTTCTTCAACACTCAAACAGCTGTACAGTGCCTCTCTCCCGCTCCAGGGCTTGACATGACCACCACAGCTCGGTAACATGAGCTTCTGGAGCAGGAGGAAAGCAGCAAAGTGTCCAGAAGAGTGTGGTGGTCAATGACCATATTTCCCTTAAGCAGCCTTGCATCAAGCACTTCCCCTCATCATGTACCTAGAATATCTCACCTTGGAGCACATGTGATGGCATATCTGTGTATGCCTATCACACAAAACAGTTCATCATACAGCTGGAGGCTCATCTTCGTGAAACCTGATGTATGAGTCTTATGTACCAGGGTTTCAGAAATTTGAAAGGACTTATAATAGCTTGTCTCTGTTAAAATTGCTAAGTAAATAGAAAAGCATATCAGCAAGGATTTTTCTGACCAAAGGTACTGGTCTGGAGTGCATCTCATCCTTATGAAGATGACTAGGAGAGATCAAATGAATTGCACTCTAGGAGTCTCAAGTGACTAGAAATGTTGATTAACTTCAGTATGATTCTGAACTGGGCCATGATATTATCATTATCAGCGTCATCCTGCTTATCTTACATGAGTACAAGTAGAGTCTTTACAATCTTAGAATAAGCTAATGGACATGACTCCATAACTAAGAAAATAAGGGAAATCTCAGTTATATCAGGTCACTATGAGCCACATAAATCCATAACACATCACCAGCAGCTTTTACACAGTCAAGACTGTTGCACTAGAAATAAAGGAAGGGTTTGAAGGAAGATGTTGAAATGCTTTTGCAAACATGATGGGGAACAGGGGTGTATTAATGACTTTTCCACTGATATCAGTGTGTAAAAAACATTTCTGTAAGTGTGGTTCCTCTTCTATACATCTCAGAGGACGTGCAGACCACATTAATAATTTGACAAAAAGATCAGAAATTGTCTTGTGATTATATTATTGACAAAATCTACTAGATTAGATCATAAAGAAGTATATCATAAACAGCTGAGGTATAATTTCCCATGGATCATTGTATAATTTTGTGTTATAAAACCATCATCAAAGACATTAGAGATCCCCCACGAAGAGAAGGGCTGTCCATGTTCTCAGATGGTTCTTCCACTGCCTTTTCAGTGATAGTTAAGGTCTGGGGGTAGAAAGTGCCATTAGTTTTCCACAGATAGCTTTCTGCACAAAAGCTGTATCGGCTGAGGCTTCTGTCAGAGAAACACTGACTTCATCAGTCATGACTTTCAACTCTGTTGATCACAGCTGTGTTTGAGTCACCAGTCTAGAGGTGAAAAACTCTTGCTAACAGTTCATTTCTCCAACAAGATTATAATCTGGAAACTAAAGCAAGACCATGCTGTTGCATTTCCTCGTCTCTTAACAATCTCTGTCAGAGACTGATGTTTTATCATAGCTTTTGACATGGGAGGAAGTGGAATCTTTGCTCTTAACTCTTGGCTGGCCATCATAACTTTGAAAAGAACACAGACTTGAAGGCAGTAATTAAAATTCAATGCAACTATTACAGTTAATGTGCATTAAGTTGGGCATGTTAAACTACTAAGTATATCATGGATATATTCTTATAATTGACAATAACAAGGACATCTTTATCAGTGTCATGGGTACTGTTAAGCATCAACTGTGATCTATATAACTTGTTAATAAAGAGGATTATGTAGCAATTTTGTCAGTGGCAGGAAATTTGTCTTGACAATGTAAGGTATCCTGTCTTTTCCAAAATTTTTACAGTTCCAACCTAGGTTACGAATTCTGATTTCTGGTAATTCAGAGTGGTTATTTCTGAGCCCAAGCAATTGGCTGTTAAGTAAGAGCTATAGACAAAAGTGATCAGTAAGAGATTGTAAATGTTTTCCTGGTCTTCAGCTTTTGTGGGTCATAACTTTAAAGTTCCAGCACAATAATGAAGCTTCTATAGTCTTGACATCTCGGCTCAGATTTGACTAAAAGTATTGATTTTAGATTCATATTGGTCAGATTCAAGAAGCATTTTTGTTTTCTAATAACATATTTTTCAGGCTTTGAGATGCATGTATTTAATCTGCAGTATTTCTTGATATTCCTCTGTATTCACTGTGGAAAACACCTGATGTATTACAATTGCTGCAGTAATGTTTCGGCAATGCATATAGTCATTTAGAGCATTTGAAAGTTTTTAGTGGCCACCATAAGACAGTGTAACAGAAGAACAAATACGACGTCTAATTAGTCACTTATTGTTGACGGAATAAATAACAAGGAAGTCGACAGGAAAAAATCAAGCTTCTTGAAACCAGAAGTTACATTCATTTACATAATAGATTTAATCTATTCTTCATCTATTGTAGTAGAAAATTATTGAAAGTTACTGCCTATTGAAAGATACTATCATTTGAAAAAACTTGTAAGCACTACTGTGTAAAATTTAGGAATAAGCATGCATAAAGGATATTGAAAGTGTTCTGTAGTCAAACTGGTAAAATAGTTCAGTACCTTTTAGGAATGAAATAAGAAATGTAAATCGCTTTGTTTTCCCCAAAATCATTCAAATTAGGATAAACATGATCTATTAGGTTAACTTTTTTCATAAAATTATTCCAACAAATATGTTCAAGTATGGATTTAAATGAACCAAGTGAAGCTGGATTTTCCTTTACTGTACAGAAGCACAGCATTCTTCCAACAATTCATATAGCCAATGGCCCTTTCCTTGATTCCCAGCAAATCACTCTAGTCTCCCTTGTCATGGAAGTATTTTTAGTTCATGACAAAATGTAGGTTTTTCCATGTCAGATTGTAGATGTAAATTTAGTCATACAAAGTCAGAGTACATTCATGTTAGTATGTCTGAACTAGGTGTTATCTGCACATCTGCACACATCTGACCATGTGTCTCATGGGATTCAAAATTTCTTCAGCTTGTTAAATAAAGTAATATTTCTATTATGTCATGGAAGGCAGACAGTATCATATACATGAATGACTCTGTAATAATCTACCCTAAGGGGTAGCACTGCAGGGTTACCTCATCATTTTATAGCCAGTTAATCTTTACTATTAAAATAGCATTTTTCAAAATTCATCTAAGATTTGCCTTTTCCCATTTCCATTGTAAGTGTTATTCTCTTTGGATATTCTTAGTATGTAGCATTCTCTTCAAATTTATTTATTTACTCAAATATGTACGGAGAGCTAGAAAATACCATTTTAGTTACTGTATAACTAAAACAGTTATATTTCACTTGTAAGAGCTTTCCATCTGAAATAACACTTTCATCTGCACAGCTGTTTATACTTTTCCTCTTTGATCTTTCTTTGTCTGTCTACAGTTTTCTCATATTTTAGAGCCCTTATTATATATTCCTTACTACTCTAGATAAAAACTTTCTGTCTAATTTCTATTACCCTTTATTTATGTAATGCAAAGCTATTTTGCTGTGAGATATATTAACAAAAATATCTCCATCTCATTTACCAACTTACAGATCTACAGGTCTACCAAATAGCCATATAAATAGCTGAGCTAGCTTCAAATAGGCAACAGGACTCTTTGCAGTTAGAAGAAAGCTGAGTAAAAATGAAAGCTCTCACCTAAAGATTTTATGCTAAACCATTCTTACACATAGTGATTCTTATATATGCTCTACTTCCTTGTCTAATTTGGAGACTATTCAAGAAATTTAACCCTGGGATAAAATCCAATGCATAGGCTTTTTCATTCTATCAGTAGTCTCCAAAAAGTTCACATAAGTCACAGCCAAAAAAATTAGTCTGTCTGCTTGAATTTCTAAATGTCCTGAAGCAAGATGATTTTGAAAATCTACAGACAAATTAATGGTTGCTCCAAAGACCAGTTGAAATGGGCATGTATTGTGTTTCTAATACAATATCCACACAATCCTCCATCTCAAACCAGCGTGAAATGTTTATTTATAGCAGCTACAAAATGCAATATTTCTATAATCTATAAACCACACTTCTTTTTCTTTGAGTTTCAAATTTTTCCCTAATATTTGAAATAAAAGCAGCTTTCATGACTTGTTAATTTTGAAAGAAGTTTCCACCATTTATCAAATATGATTTTAA
Source organism: Mesitornis unicolor (assembly GCF_000695765.1). NCBI lineage: Eukaryota > Metazoa > Chordata > Aves > Mesitornithiformes > Mesitornithidae > Mesitornis > Mesitornis unicolor. Next base: position 27,574 of record NW_010194998.1, read on the forward strand.
AGTGTAAAGAACATGTCCATAAGTCAAAACCAGGAAGTTTTAATAGATATTAAATAGCTTTCCTCTCAGTGTTATGTAAGCAGGTCCATTGTAACTTCATTTGGTACTTTATATTCATTGTCAATAAGAACTCATTAGCAGTCTTTCATCTACAGGGACTTAAACATGATTGGATTAATAAATTAGTATTTTTCATGAAAATGTATTATATATTTGTCTATCTATAAACATAGTCCATTGTTTTATAAACAACACTCATGTTTTAAAAAGTCAGTTAGGATTCTGAAATGGAGTAAACCGATCTTTCTGAAAGGAGAATGTGCCAAAAAGAAAATGGGACTGTGAACTATCTGAACACTAACTAGGAATTAAGGTCACTTCTAAAACAGAGAAGAAACAAATCGCAGTTACATTAAATTTTTTTATCTTTCTTTTCTGTATTTAAATATCATCAGTTCTTATTGTCCAAGACATAATATTTTTCCTGCTTTCATATTTATGGTTAGAAGCCTGGTCAAAAGACCAATATCTATATAAAAAATGAAATTGAAATGTTGTCACCATCCAAAAAGGGGGGTGTTGTTCTGAAATTTTTATCAATTAAATTTTTTTTAATGGGTAAAATAAAAACCAATTTGTCAAAAAAAACCACCAAAACAACCAAACACAAAACCCAAAGCAACCCAACCTAACCCAACCCAACCCAATGAAAAATATCCAGAAGAGAAGAGCTACATTCTGGTTGATTCTTTGATATCCCATATGAGAAGTCCTCATTATGAAAAGTAGGAGTGGGCATTTCCAGCTACAAAGTTCCTAGCCAACACTGAAACAAAACAGTGTGTCTAAAAAAAGAAATACTTCTTATTCAGTCTAAAAAAAAAAAAAAAGATACTTTTTTTGTGATTAGAGAACCTGAGTATCTCACTTTCTCAAGGAAACCCTTCAAGGATTAACTGATAGACAAAGGTAGCTTTGAAGAGTCCCTTAGAGGTACCTACAATGCTGATTGACTGCCTTCAAGGTTCTTGAGGTTTCAAGCTTTGTAATGGTGGGTCAGCAATGCCTAAACACCTTTCACTGAGCTCAACACAATTTGCAGATTCTCATTCTCTTGTTTCATCAGAACTAGAGGGAATTTCTACTTGACTCACCTGCATCAGAAATCAAATCAATTAGCATCTGTAAAGTAATCTGAGAAAATCAGCCAATAACTTCCACAGAAAATAAAATACACACATCCAAATTGTCAAGCATTTAATGTATCTGGAAGAGTCTTTAGAAGTTAGTCAAATAAGTTGAAAGAAAGAAACTATATGGTAAAAAATGTACAATCAAAATAAACAGACAATTTTACAGTTTTACTTGTTATACAGTATTACATAATTTTTGGTTTATAGATGTATTCTCTTGCAGCTGATAATAAACCATGCAGTGTGAATGCAAATGTAAATGAAGTGCTAAATGATGAATTATACCACTCCAATTACACTTCATAAACAACATCCTTTATCTAGGCTGTTAGTGCCAAGAATATTACTTAATACAACAGGAAGGGTTGAAGGGAAAAGGGGAAAAATGCAGTGTAAGTACAGCATCATTCAATAGCAGATGCAATGTGTAGACAGGGTATTCTTTTGTATCAGTGCATTCAGAGTGCACATTTGCATTATTGTCCAGATTCTTTTAAAATATTTTAAGAGAAAATGTTTGATGAAAGACTGTGTTAGATTCATTCCATATTTTCCTTTGGATCATCAATAAAAACCTTTAAACCACATGGAAAGAAAAGATAACCAATACTATAGCCTCAGACTAAGTACTAAGATCCTGATCTAGTTAAACACTTAAGCATATGTTTAACTTTAAATATGTGTGTCCCATTTTGAGATTATTTATGTGCTTAAAGTTAAACATATATCTACACACTTTATTTATCAAAGCTGAACTGAGCCACATTCAGGCATAATGCACACGTAATACTTAAAACTCTAAAATACTTAGCATATTCCTAACAATTTTTAGTCTAATTACCAGCAAAAAATTATCCGCAATTCACCAACCTTCTGTATCTTCTCTGTTTCCAGCATGTTCCACATTATCAACCTCCCCTTAATCAGCTCTTCATTCATTCTAACCACATATAACATTGCAAGAAACATAAACTAATAGTTTTGGTTTCCTCTCCTAGATCAACAAAGGTGCTTGTCCAAGGTCAGATGTTATATGCAAATAGTTGCTCTTAGTCCCTAATCTCTCTAAGGCGGAGAGCCATGCCAATGTACTTCTTCCAAGTCTGGATCCTCTTTCTCTAAGTATTATCACATTCTGATCATCACTGATATTTACAGAAAGTCCTTAATGACCTATTTCTATCTTCTCTATTTCTTTAACTTTCACTGAAAGAAGACATAATGTATCATTTTTGCAATAATTTCTGCTGTTTCAAGATAAATATTCTATTTTGTATAGAATATTTTAAAACTTCCTCAAATTAAGAGGACATTGTCGCTGCTCGTGCATTTTTGATCCAGATAATCTGCACCAAGTAAAAGAAAACCCACTGTCACTATAGAAGAAAGCCAACTGTCACTCCCACGTGGTCAAATTCTCATAGTACTTTTCACTAGAATAATAATGCTGTGTGGAAAACCTGCATTTACTCCTTGGCTTGTTTCCACTGGAGAGCAGCTTTAGCCATTACACCAATGAGACACTGGGAGAAAAAGCGTGGAAGAGGTCAGGTATGGCAGCTAAACCATGAATATCCGCCCAGCTCTTTCAAAGGGCTTGCCTTGGTGCTACCACTTGCCACTTTGCAAATTAAGCATTAAGTGCAACACGAAGCCAAACATAATATAGCTCTAGTGTCAGCACTGGCTCCACTGAGCTAACAGGAGAACCACAGGGTAAAGCACTTGTTTAGTCACATAAGCCACCAGGTATTGAAGGGAACGCACACAAGAAGCAGATCTGGAGGAATAAGTGCCTTTGTTACTATGCCACATTCGAGAGTAGACCGCTTATTAAACCATCTTGTTGCTTTTGCTTTCCTTTCATCTGCGGCCCATAGCCAAGGCTTTTGAGGAACTCAAACCGGGAATGTCGCCAACTGCTACAAAGGTTGTTACATGGTTTCCGAATTATGTTCTTGGATAAGGCAGATGTTGTTTAAAGTACTGCATGCAAAGCACTGAAATAAGAATGACCATTAAAGCAAGTAACTACAACAGCACATACCCCAGAATAGATTTTATCCATCATGTATGTTTGGAAGCTGGTCTCTCAGTGTTGCACTAAGTGAGAAAAGAGGGGAAAAAAAAAAAAAAGAACAGTTTAAAAAGAATCTGAATCTCCTAAAGGCCAAGATGAAAAGTATATTTCCTCAAAAAAATGCCAGGAACTATTCTTCTTGCTGTCCCATACTTTTCCCCTTGCTCATTATTTAATTATAGTCATTTTATGGCATCTATTGTTACATTTCCTTACATGCAGAAAAGGAATAGAAAGCCTTTATCTAAAATTACATTTATTTTAAACTGAGAATCACAAAACAAGGAAGAACAAAGCTAAAGACTTAGAGTGTTTAATGTACCATGAGCTGGATGAAAGCAGAAAATATTTCATTTCCTATTAAACTAGCTTTTCACAAAAGTAAAAAATACACGTAGCTGTTCCTTTTTCAACTGAAGCATTTGTTCAGTGAAACACCTACCTTAAGGAGGTTTCTCCAGAATCTTGTGCCCTGTAGCCAGTGTTCGTTACCCCAAGCTTTATGGAGTTTGTCATGTCTGCAGCCAGCACTGTGAGGATTATGTTCTCTGACTTTCAATAATTTGTACTGAGATCCAGGAATCAAAGATTTCCTCAACATTTCATGGAGAGAAATTTAATTTTTGGAGTTATTCTAGAGGCATTATGATAGACTGGCAGGTACAATTAGACTCAAAGTACTTGAATATAGTATTTGTGACTTAAACATATGTTTACATAACTCATACACAAACATAGTATCCTGTAAAGCAAAGGCAAAGCCTGAGAAATTACCTGCTCTATTTTCAGCAGAATTGTGCCTGACTAAACATAGTTAGCATACTTTTTATACATCTAGCAATTTGGCTATCACCCAAGTGACCTGCTTCCATTTAACATTGTGCCTTGGAAATGAGTGCCCCCTACCCCCAGCCCCTCAAATTAAACAGGCAATATCAGGGCAAAAACAGTGGGAAAACAGGGACAGTGAATACTGAGGTGGAGTGATTTTTCAACTTCTGATCTGCAGAACCATGGGCTACTAAGATAAAGAAATTCACTGCCTATAGCCTCCAACCAGATCTGAAGTTCCTGCAAAAAGCAAGTTAGCTACAGAAAGAGAAGATATTTTGCAGCAAACTTCCCCTCATGATACTTTTCCATGTAAATAACCTGTCCTGCTGATAACCTGCAGATAACCTGCAGGTTATGAGCAGAGAAACACAGTACAACTGAGTCATACTTCCAAACCCCATCTATCCCTAAATCTCTAACAGCTAATAAAAAAAAGAAATTGCTAAAATAAAAAAAAAACACAACACAAAACAAAACAAAAATAAAAAAAACAAACCAAAACAAAAAAAACCAACCCAAAAACCTTCTTTCTCAATGAAAATCTTGTTCCTACAGAAAAGGAAAATAGGAAAATACTGGAGACTCTCTAGTGACATCTAGGCTGCATGTAGGTAAATGTCATGATATCTCCTGGGGTTTGGAGCCTCAGACGAAGACGCTCCATGTCTCTCCTGCAACAGAATTGTTTTGGATTCGACGGACCAGGAGTCAGAAAAGATTTCCATCCACACGTGGGTGCTAGGCATTATTTATGTGTCCTACAGTTCAGATATCGTATTGGGAATCTACTAACTATTCTTTTATTGCTTTAGATTTTATCTGCTAAGTGTCTAGAGACGATAGCAGCGGGTTTATGCACATCCATTGTTATCAGAGACAGGTATGTCGTATTAGGTTTATACAGCCATAAAAGCATTTATTGGAAAAGAAAGAAAAAGAAAGCTTCTCTTCTCATCTGTACACTTGGTAACATTTGTCGTGCAATGAAAAATGTAACAAGATAACCTTGAAATGGACAATATAATCTATAGACTCTGAAGGTTAAAAAAATCCCTTGAAGGCAGAGACATCTCAGTTTTTTTCCTTTTTCTCTTTGGAATGTTTTGGCAAATTGCACATTCCCTGCTGTAGCTTCTGCTATCATTTCTTTTCCCTTGAACTTGCGTGCCAGACAGGCCACTGTAGTTCTGTTTTACTATGCTCTTCTATAAGATTGAGTTAATGTGCCTCATGAAGAGATAATGAAATTATTTATTCCTGTTCATCCTTCTTCTGCAAGGAGTGCATAAGCTTAATATTTTTGTTCTTATTTCACTCTAATATTGTCTCTGCTCAATCTTTTCTACCTCCCACACAGTGTATTCTGCAATGCTGAGTTCTAAACTCAACCTGGAAAATTATAGTGCAAAAAGATGATTATCAGCTTGGGACAAGAAGAAACAATTTCAGAAGGAACAATGTCTCCAGAAGACTTTCTTTCAAGTTTGCAAGGGCAGGAGAAGGTCTTCACACCACTTCAGTAATATAGATAAAACATAGAGAAAGGCTTCTGTATGTCCAGTGTCAAGCTCTGATGCTGCAAGAACTTTTTGCACATTACTAACTGTGCACATGTGAAGAGGCCTTGTAGAGATAATGTAACTGTGTTTGTAGAATCAGCCCTTAAAAAGATGTGGTGAAGTGAGACAGAAGTAGGAGTCAGAATCACAGAGTAGTTGAGGTCAGAAGGGACATCTGGAGATAGTTTAGTCTAATCTCTATGCTCAAAGCAGAGTGACCTACAGCAGGTTCCCTGGGACTGCATATGGTCAGGTTTTTAATATCTCCACAGACATAGGCTCCACTACCTCTCTGAGCAGTCTGCTGCAGTGTCTGACCACCATTATAGGAAAAAGTGGGGGGAGGTGTTTAAATAGAATTTCATGTATTTCAATTGCCCCAAAGTCTGGCTGCATCTTCTTTACACCTTCCCATCAGATATTTATACACATTGATATAAACTCCTTGAGTCTTCTCTTCTCCAGACTGAACAGTTGCATCTCTGCCAGCCTCTTCTATGAAAGATGCTCCAGTTCCTTCATCATCTTTGTGGTCCTGCACTGAACATACTCGGGTAAGTCCATGCCTATCTTGGGAAGCCCAGAGCTGCAGCACTCCAAATATGCCTCGCCAGAGCAGAGCAGAGGGGAAAGATTACCTGCCTTGACTTGCCTTCCTCATGCAGCCCTGCCTGCTGCAAGAGCACACTATTGGCTCACACTCATCTTCTTGTCCATCAAGACCTCAAGGCTTTTCTCTGCAAACCTGCATTTCGGCTGGGACAGCTCCCCCTGGTGCATGGAGTTACTCCTCACCAGATACAGGACTTTGTGTTTCCCTTTGTTGAACTTCATGAGATTCCTGTCAGCATGTTTCTCCAGCCTGTCAATGCTGTCTGAACAGCAGGGCACTCATCTGGTTATATCAAGCACTTCTCCCAATTCTGTATCATCTACAAACCTGGTGATGGTGCACTCTGTCCCATCATCCAGGTCATTAATGAAGTTGTTAAACAGTATTGGCCTCTAGGGCACAGCACTGGTGACTGGCCCACAGCTGGATGTTGTATCAGTGATCAGAGTCTTTAAGCCTGGCACATCAGATGGTTTACAGTCTACCTCACTGTCCTCTTATCAAGTCCTGCTTCATCAGTTTGTTTCTGATGATCTTCTAGAACACAGTGTCAAAAATCTTAGTAAATTTAAGGCGAGCAACATCCACTGCTCCCCCTCCATTCTCCAAACCAGTTATCTCACTGTAGAAAGCTATTGGATTCATTAGATTTGAAAAGTTAGTTAAGAGATCATTCACTCATTTGTATGTGTGTATGTATCTGTTCATATCAGTGCATTTTTAAAATATATATTGAGAGATAAAGAGGTGCAGAAAATACTAAAAGCAGAAGTTAACGATATTTATCTCATTTTAAAAATCACTTTATGTGGTCTGTCCTGATAGGAAGGATGAGGGCAGGATTCTGAGGAAATCTTAACCTCTACCCGGGCTAGATGTGATAGGCAGGCACTGTTCCAAGCAAAACCTGCCAATGGGATGATTTCCACAGAGTCACAGCTGTGATGTAGTAAAAATATGATCATTATTTTGAGCACTGGCACACAGCAAAATGTCTTTTTATCCAAGAAAAAGCATCTTTTCACCTCTTCAAAGAAGTACAGCTGGTGTTATAGCATGGGCTTTCCCCTAGAAGCAGAGACAACAGTCTCTCTACTGAAGTGAGCCTCACTTTCGCAGCAGCAGCCAGCCTTATAGCTCCAGTGCAGCTAGTTTGGTCTTATTATTTGCAGGTGGAACAAAACAACCAGATTCTAACTCAGTCCCTCTGTTCTCAAGGTAATGGCGTTGCAGTCTTAAGAAGACATGTTGCAGTCTTTACAAAAACAGAAATTCAAGAATTGAATGTAATACCAAAATAATCAAGGTAAAAAGAGAGAAAGAAGGGCTTTAGATAAATAAATAATCTCTACTTAAAGCCCTTCCAAACTAAGTCAATTGAAACCTTGGAGCATGAATTAAATATGCCTGTACATACTTTCAAACACCATCATTTTTAGTTCCACAGAGTAATTTCTGGAAGTCTCTCTGGCACAGTCATAATTTAAAAAATAACTAGTTATAGTATACTTGTATAAAAGCAGAAGATGAAAAGGAAAGGGTTAAGTATAGAGTATTGTGTGCCACAAGCAAATGCAGAATAAAGGGGGAAAGTGTGGAAGGAGGTGCAGAAAGACAAGTCTGTGTCTGTCAAAACATGAGAATCAGAAATGATTAGAGTCCAAATTACAAGTCTGTCTGTCATGAAGCATGATAGATTTAAAATACAGGAGAAGGCAAATGACAGTTAAAGAACAAGCTGGAAAAACTTTTGCCAAAAAAAGAAAAATCACAGAAAAATATCTTGTCACAGCCAATCAAATTATAAGAGCTCATCTCGTTGAAAAATTGCTTATTATAAATGAAGGTAAATACCCTTCTAGAGGAGAAACAGACAATGGAACTTAATGAACACTCTGAACATCACTGTTTACGGTATGAATCATTATCACTGAATCCATAGCCAACTAGATTGGGAAGAAGTTCAGAAATTATCTGAAATATACTGCTCACCTGGACAGAAATTTGTTTGTTGCATCATAGTTCATTCATGTCTGTGAAGAATGTGCTCTTTCTGCTGATGCTTCTGAATATATCCTAATTGGCTAACATTCTTTCAATAAACTGACACATAGCATAGATATTTAAAAAGATGGGATATCCTAGAAATTAATTTTCAGTGTGACTGAAAAAAATTTGCTCTTCTTATCCATATTTTATAAATGTCTGCCTTATAAAACCTTCAGCTTGTCTTTCATCCATATTCCATGCTACCATGTAAAATAACATTGGCTTTGCAAATAAGTTTGTGGAACAAATACTCACAGAAAAAATGAGGCTGAATGTCAAAGTTCCATTAACAATTTAGACTTGAGAAACTGCCAGAATATTTATTTTTCTTAAAACCCCAGCTGCTAAAGACAAGAGAAAGTAGAAGAATTTCAACTTTGATATAAAAAGATGTTTTAGATACCTTAGAGGGTCAGTAGCCTCTAATTGTGAAATAAGCAATGCAAATTACTCAGAAACTAAAAAGGAAAAAATATGCAACTTTCATTAAAAAACAAAACAACAATTATAAAAAACCACCCAAACAAAAACAACCTTGAATTATTTTTAGGGTTAATCCATTGTTTTCTGAACTTTGCTTATCTATTTGGCAACATTTCACATCTGGGGCACTTCAGTAATGTGGGAGAGATCTGTTAGTAGTTATAGTTTTGATTTTTAAGGAAATATGAGTTAGCTCATATATTTGTGTCCTAGTTCAGATTCTAGACTTAGAGGTTTCCAGATCCAAGATTTTGTTCTGCACTCACCACTAATTCGTGTTAATGTATAAATAAGACTGAGTGGGAGAGTTGGGGGACAAGGAAGCAAACTCAATGCTGTCACTGTGTACAGTGGCAAGTTTTCTATCAGTCATCTCTTTCAGTAGCCAGCTACAATCTTTTGTACATATAGATTGCTGAGAAGAGATAGCAAAGTTATTCATATAGGAACATGATGAATCAGCTTTTAGGCAATGTGTCTAAGCGTAGTTTTTTTCCCTCTCCCTTGACTGTGACTGGATGTCTAACTTAAACCCCAAAAGATGTGTTTCCATTCTATCTGACCCACCTAAAGTGCTAAATATCCATCAGAGACAGAGCTTCCAGCGTTCATAGCACCTTGTTGAGTCTTATCTATGCTTGTGGCAAATAATGGTATTTGCTGAGGTTATGTCTTCCAGTAAGCAATGAGCTTCAAATTTGCTGTCAGCTAAACAAAGCTGAATAAGCCAGGCTGCTTTAGCACTTAAAGAAAACTGGAGCAATTTAAGAGATGCTCTAATTATGTTGATTAGCAATGGCCTTACACTGCCCCTTAAATTAGTCCTCTAAAGCACTGGAAGAGCTAGTATCTGTAGCAGATGTCTTTTGAAGTTATACTAATAGTTATCATATATTCACACACAGTATAAAATAAAATAATTGAACCTAGAATGGCTTCAGCTTGCCAATCTCTAACACCTTGCACATAAGGAAATCCTTTAACAATGGAATGAAGTCCAAACTAAACAGAGCAGAATTGTTTTGAAGGATGGCTCATTTCCTACTTCTGGCTCTTTACTGTTGATTATTTAAGCATTCATTTCACTTTATAAATGGAAACTGAATCATAGTTTACCACTGGAAAATTATTGGAGCCCACTCGAGTCACAGACATGGCTGTTTCCTCTCTGGACAGGAAGGCTATGCTCAAATGGTCCTTTCGGGAGCTCTGAATGATAAAAAGCCTGTTTCTAGCCTCTTTCAAAAAGATCTGTATAGTGTTTTCATATATCACTTAGGAAAAAAAAATCAGGATGTCTCTCTCCAAACATGGATGTTAGAGCAGGAAAAAGGAAAGGTGAACATACATTTTCTACTTGTCTAGACAGCATAAACAAGCCTGGAGACAGGCCCTCTAGCTTCTCACTTCTCTCTTTATAATTTATTAATCTTTCTTTATTTTCATTATATACAAAAGAAGACTGGAAAAGACAGGTCCATGGCTGTAGGCACATGTGACAGCATCTTTGTCACCAATTATATATTTGTCACTTGCTCTACCCTCTGTCCTTCTCCAAGAGCCAGAGAAAGTAGACGGATTTCACTGTTTGTCTCAAAAATCAGGTGCAGGATATTTGTGATAAGCTCTAAAGTCCAGAGACTGTATAGGGAGGTTCTGAGTCATCCAAAAGCTGGTAGTCTCAGTGAGTCTGAGAGCAGAGGCAGCAGAGTTGGACTGGGGAAACCTAGGGAAGACTGTGGCTCCTGATGGGATGGACATGGCAGATAGCAGCCATTTCACAAGTCACAGAATCACAGAATCACAGAATAT
>NW_010194999.1:0-4532 GCF_000695765.1 Mesitornis unicolor
AGAAAAAGAAAAAAGCATGTATTAGAATGATTGGCCATACATCTTGCATCAATATTCACAATGGCATTCTTAAAGATTAAACTACAAATTCTCAGTCAATTAAAAAAATAAATAACTTCAAAAGATTAATGACTAATAATTATAGGCATATAATTATTTTAAGCACATTTAAATATTAGTAATCTAAAGCCAAACATCCAAGTTGAACATTAACAAATTCTACGATAGCCAACATGTTATTAAAGCAAAACTAAGCAATCCTAAGTCTGAAACTGTTAATATTTGGCAGAAGAGAAAGTATTGCCAGCAAGGTGTGAAATGCTGCATAACAGCACTAATTGATTTTAACTTGTCCTGTAGAGGCATGGTCTGTGCCATATGGCAGACTGTGATTTGTTGTCATTTAAGTTATCTAAAAACAACAAAATCACTAGTCTTCCACACAGAACTAGACCAACATCCACTGTTATCTTCTCTATTTCCTACAGGTTCTGTGTAATTTATTACAAGTAGCTGCTTTTTTTTTTTTTGCAGCAATTTTCACCAAAGAAATGAGAGGACTGCTTGGTTAAGGTGTCTTCCATCAAGGTTAGTTTTGAGGGAATCTTCATTTTAGTTAGAACAGAGAAAAGAAGAGAATCAAAGGCAGAACTACCACTGGAGAAATTAAATAATTTCTTAAATCCTGCCTTCTAAAAACTATGTTGCGGAGAAGAGGAGCTTTAGAATGTAGTAGTATGCAAGTCAGTTTAAAATTGAAAGGACAGCATTGAGCTTCAACTTGCCTGTTCTGCAGTAAATACTGAGCATTTTGTATCTGGTCCTGTGTTCCCGTAATAGTTATTATCCGATCTTCTGAGCCTTCTAGTGGTTCATCAATTTTGATTGAAGCTCCTGACTCATGACGTATTTGTTTGATTCTCTGGCCTCCCTTTCCAATAATAGATCCTGCCAACTAGAAGATTAAAATAAAGCATTCATTTCTTGATATAACTTTCTTTGCAAAAACACAGTACTGTTCAAGTAGCTTCCATCAATTTAGTTAGTTAAAGAGTTACAATGGAAGCTTACTCTTTTACAGCCTCAAAACATCCTCTGTAGCATCATTATATAAACACAGGTGGGATAAAGTTGGAAGAACCAGATGCTTGTTTGCAAAAACAAGTGATGTAGACTATCTCTATTACTGAATATTAGCAATTAAAAAAAAATAGTTCATTGCATCCCTAAAGTGAAGACAAAAACATCCTTAAGAATAAGCTTCCAGTGATTTAGAAAAACTTGCTTTATATTAAAAGTACTTGTCAAGCATCCCAAATACTTATCTACTTACATAGTCTGAGAAAAGGATGTGACTTTCTATTTATTTATTTAAACACAGGGGGAAAGCAAGTCAGCTTCACTTACATCTTTGGGAATTGTTACTTGTGTTGTGATGATGGGCCCACCAAGATCTCCATATGAACCACGGCCCCCTGTGTAAGAATAGTCTGATTTAAACGTATGCATCAAGCCTCTTACTGACTAAGAGAGGTGCATGTCAAAGTTCTCTATAAAAACTTACCATATCCAGAGCCACCTTCAAACTATAAGAAAAAAAAAAAGCAACCCTTAAATAGCAAATAGCCATGATTCATTTACATGTTTTGATCTCAAGTATCATATTGTTAACTTTGAGCTCATTTTATGCAAAAATCCTAACTCACAACCTTTAACTAAGTATCATTAAAGGCAAACTGGAGAAGAGGGCAGATCAGGAACAAAGAGGAGGGGAATATCTCATGAGAACCTCTTAGCTTGCTGTTAAAACCTCTAAGAATAAGTAATCAAGATCTAGCCATATCAGTTTACCAAGCAACCTTCTCAATTCAGCTGGTAAACAGCTCTTGATGCTGATCTACTCCTGACTCTTGGACCAATCTAACATTCAAATCAGAAGATCAGAGTTCAGCCTTATTACTACTACCTATACAGCTCAGGAGAAATTTAAGTCTCAGTTTGGAACAAGATGTTTACCTAGTAACCATCAACCCTCCTACTCCATCTATATCTTGAGGAACAAACAAATCAACTGTAATAACTTTATAACTGGTCTCTCCATTCAGACTATGATACAATCCTTTGTATTTTAGAAGGGACAATAATCATGACACTAATTACTGCTGGTCTGCTAAAACTACCATATACCAAATCCAAATCACTGCAATGCACCACTCATGACTGCTTTTATTTTCAGGATTTGCAGACTGGTACTCTATATCAATACAGGAATTTGTGTGAATTACTTGTTTGCAGAAATTGCAATGCAACAACTTTTTGGAAAAAAAATATTTACCTGCTAGCTTTTTAGAGTCACATAAAAATGGAAGCTAATCAGAAAAAAAATTGTTCAGCTGATCATGTTTCTAAGCAATCTGTGTTGTGTAATCATGTTGCTTAGGAATACAACATAATAGAACTCAAAGTGGAATGCAAAATACAAAAGAATGAAGGACGCTGCTTAGAACTTCATTCAGAGGCTGATCAGAGCTGCATATTCCACACACATACCCTCCCACCTATTTCTGCTGATATTTTGCACAGTGAATCCCTTTTTTGGGCTACTTTGTTTTCATGAACAATCCTTTTCTTGACTCTTTCTGCTGTTTCTCCTCCCCAGAATACAAGACAGCAAATTAATTTGACAGCAGATGAGTAATTATAACTGCAGTGTTTATGTAAGCTAGAAACTATCATTTAATATTTGGCTTCACTTTGCCATTTTCCAGACAGCATAAACACTTGCTGACACCCTTTGAACTTTCCTTCCTAAACTCCCTAAGAGTAAGAAGCTTGATAAACAAATTAAGTGGAATACTTTCAAATATATGGATAGGTAATGCATAATAGTTTATCCACAATTAAGATTTATTTTTAATATTCCTTATTTGAAACAGGAGAAAACACAACATGAAGTTAACATAAAACATATTTCTAAATAGATGCACCTACAGGGTGTTGAAAAGCAAGAGTTACAGTGAAAGTTACAACTTAGAACACTAAAAATAGGGTACGAAAGAGACAATACAACAGAAAAGCTTCTCTCTTGGCTGCGCTGCTGCATACTTCCACTGTGGAATATTAACTGTCTGTATAGGATTCACTGTTCAGGACAAACTGCCAATAACCTGAGTTAGGACAGCTTTAGGGATTTTTCAATAGGTGCAAGCTGCCACTGACTACATTCAATCTCAAGAAATTCCAGTTATCACTTCACCAATTCAAATTATTTTTCTCAAAAATCAACTATTAAACCAGTCAAATAAAAACATGAGCACACTCACCAACTCTGGTGGCTGCATGTCATCACAGGCATCCACATGACACTGCATCATCTTCCAGGTACAACATAATAGGAGGAAAAGAAGAAAAGAATCCAAATTAAGTCCATGTCATGGAGGCTTATAGGTAACTTGGCAAGCAAATGCCTACATACCAATATAGAGAAACAATTTTCTGCAATAAAACTACTACAAAGACTCAAAAGTACATGATATAGATCAGTTACAAGATTAACTGTAACTGGTCACACTTCTTTCTTCCTTGTTTCTGTGATGTAAACAGATTTTCTTCTTACAAAGAACATCAGATAGCTAAGGGGACAGCAAAGCTCGAACAGTTTGCTTGCTTGTGGGGGTGTGTTTATTTTTTTTTTAACCACCTTTGAGTACTAAAATGGTACTATATACTAAGATTTGCTACTCTCAAATACCAAAACCTTCTTTTACTCTCATGCATAAAAAAACAAAACCCAAACAAACCAACAGAAAAGACATTTAATAAAACAAGTAACTGTCACTGATATATCTATATCAACAGCAGGTTAAGCAGGAAGGACATAGCTTCTCATATTTTATTATTTCCATATACCTCATACAGCCAATAGCTAAACTAACAATCTACAACTGCTTGATATACAAATTGTAAAATCCACTTTAAATTAGTATGGCAAAGGCCTTTGCTAGGCTAAAACGTGCAACACGACATGCATAGTACATTAAAATATAAATGCTCATTTAAAAACAGTTCCTAAAATACTAGGTGCAGGATAACTCAAGATACGTAAAAGAATTTTCTCTACAGACTCATTTGTGCTAGCTACTACTGGTAACCAATGGAAATGAAACAAACCAAATGAAACACTGACTGGATAAGACAATTATTAATAAGAAGTTATTTACTTTTAGATCTAATAAAAGAATATGCATGCAAATTAACTGATGACAAATTCCATATCGTAACTTTCCCTTATTTTTAAGGGATTGGCCCAGAAGAGTGAATTGTTAACTTAATTTAGTATTTATATATATAAATAAGATGTGCCAAACATCTTTCCTTCACTTTTGTTTTACATACTCCTTAATGTCAAATCTCTTAAACATGAAGTACTTTTCATATTTTAGTGTATGTATCTTTATTGAAGTGCTTATACAGACATTTGCATATAGACATATATATATAAAACGTTAATAAACATCAAGTAGGAATAATTT
>NW_010194999.1:4549-16811 GCF_000695765.1 Mesitornis unicolor
AACCAATTAGACTTCTGAACATACACTTCTTTTAAACAGACATTCTGATTTAGTTCTCAATTAACTCCAATTTATAAATACTTTGAAAGCATTAGGAACTGAGCATTAAAAAAAAGGGGGGGAGGGGAAGGATTAAATTACTTTATATGCACTTTATCTTATTTTTTTCCCCTAGTATGTTTTTGTGCATTTAGATATCTAAAGTATCCTTCAGGATGGGGGTGTTAAAAAAGAAACAGTGGAAATGCAAGAAACAGCCATTACAATCATAGGCGTTTGATTTGGAGTAGTTACAGCCTAAAATATATACCCTTGTAGTAAGAGAAACAATGTGTTTATGTCTTTCAGTAAAATGCCTCAGAACAGAGATTTTATGTATATATAAGTAACATTTTTTTCCTCCCATCTTAGAATTTATAAAGCTGTCAGTATTGTTGCATCTCAGAAAACACAAGTTTCATCATCCAGTCTTGGTCTACCACCTTACAAGTCCTGAATTACTGAATTTCTCCACCTTTAGCAGAGAACTGGTAGAAAATAAGATTTCTGTAGGTTCAACATCTCCAAGATGTTGGTCTGAAAAGAATCTATTCTTACCTTTTAACTTAGTTTATGTAAAATGGCATTTCTGCTATCTGAAAATAGTCTTTCCCATGTGTTACTTCACAAACCACAAAAATGTTGGTTTACTTACAACTTAAACATTTTGCTAGAGACTGATTTCTATATGAAATGTATAATAGCTCAAGAAGACCTTGTGTTTCTGGCATGACACTTCTAGCTTGAGCTTCACAATCTATGGAAAGACATCTGCTTATACAATTAAGGATACTGGGATTATGGCTAGCTAAAACCAGAAATTAAATACAATCTGTGTCAGAGAGCAGTCCTCATTGTAGGCAGGCTATGAAACTTGTGTATAAAGCAGCCACAGCCATGAGCAGTTCCACTGTGAAGAGGAAATAAAATTGCTTTTCAGAACATGGAAAACGAGCAGAGATGACTCCCACTTATTTGTAGAAACTCATGTCAAGAAAGTCAAGGGCAACCTGATCTAAGTCAGACTAAATAGAGTTCAAATAGATTTTCTACTCTAAATGGAATGGAATAGAACTAGAGTACACTATTGGCCCAAGCTTAAGATTGCACTCAATCAGATACCCAAGGAAGGGCTGGCTGCTCTGTTTATATGCCTTGACACTGGTTTTACCAACTGCAGATCTGAAAACACAAAAATTGAGCTTTGAAAACATAATACAAATAAGGGATCTTAAGAGGTATAATTCATGATCCATGATTCTTCTAGTTTCTTAAGATCCAGAGTAGCATAGACAACTTGGTGCTTTTGGTGTTGGGTTTTATTTGGTTGGTTTGGGGTTTTTTTTGTAATTTTAAGTGCAAGTCTTTTCTTTCAATATTTCTGTTAGGCTTCTGGTGCCTCAATTTTGACATCCTTGTAATATGTACTTTCAGTATGCATTACTGGAAATAAATTGCCTTTTGCCCCCAGAAGGGGGCAATGTGTAAATCTCATTTAGGTTGCCCATTTCATAGCTCTTCTCCACTTCTTTCTCTTCTATTCATTTAAAAGAAAAAAAAAATATCTCATCTAACCTGTCATCTTAAGGAATGTGCCAAGCAGAACCAGAGGGGAAAAAAAGATAGTTAACTACAGAGAGATTTACCTCCCAGATGCCGATGATTTCCTTCCCAGGAAAGAGGATACAACAGTAAGTGACTACCAGGAAGTCACATTTCAGAGTACAACATGGAAGGAGCATTTTTAAGCCCTTTTTTAATTCTCCCCACCCCCAACATGGTTGAATGTACCTAATTTCATTTAAAATTCAACTTATCAGTGGTCCTGGCTCCAAAACATTTGGAATTTCAGTAGATTTTTTTTTTGCATAGAAATTGGCATAAAGACAAGAACTGATTTGAAAAAGCAATCACCTGCCAGACCAAGTAGAGCTCTTTACTGATATTCATGTTCTCTTACATTTTGCTAGCATATGTTGGAAAACACTGTTCTGACATGCTTTCTTGATCCGAAAAGCCTCCCAATTCCTATTTCTGTCATCCTGATTAAAAAGAAAAAGTCTAAAAGAAGGTCAATGTAACAAAACCTGCAGGGACTGTGCTCTATCAGCTTTCTATTCCATTGTTGATGACAGGTAGGGAAAACAGCCAACCAAAAAAAAAAACAAAGCTCCTCAAACCAAAACCACACAGCAGATCACATTCCAAATACCCTTTACACCCCAAACAGCTGTCTTTTTGGAAGGACCATTTGTATGGTCAAAACATTTTGGTGATATCAAAGTTTATTAGAAGCACACATGCCCCACACTTAAATGTATACATTCAAGAACAGTTTCCTCAGATATTCAAAGTGCTAACTTTGTTTAGTAAACAAAACAATATGATTTTTAACTCCTACCATTCCATCATAACGGTCTCCAGGTCTACCCCTTCGGTCATAAGGCATAAGATCTCTAAAATGAGAAAAAGCAGCACATGACTCATGTTATAAACTAGTTTATATATTTTAATTCAAGTTTTCATTATTTGCACACAACCATGAATTTCTGAATGCTTTAGCCAAGATCTGAATGACATAAAATAAAGTTACAGAACTATTGACTTTAGTCCTGATAGACTGCTACACTGCAGAAATAATTAAATTAAAATACTTTACAAAGTTCTCTGGTGCAATCCTGCATAATCACTACTAACATGGAGTGTGAAACAAGTCCTGGAAACAAGTGTAATAAGCAAATTTTACTCAACTCTAGTTTTGTACAATGCATTTATGCAACAGCTTACCCGCCACGAGGGGGTGGTGGAGGAGGAAGAGGAAGATTACGAGCTCTGCTGCCACCTCTGCCACCACGACCTGGCGGAGGTGGTGGAGGTCCTCTGCGAGGGCTCATATCATCATAATCTCTTCTTGATGGAGGCATAGGTCGTCCACCACGACCAGGAGGCATTCGATCAAAGCCTCCTCTTCCACGCATTGGAAAGCCTACTGGACGTCCCCTTCTATCATCAAACATCATTGTGAAGCCACCATAGTCATACGTTTCATCATAGAAATTGGGATCATAAGGCTGGGCCCGTCCTTTAATTGGAGACTAAGACACACACACAAAAACCAAACAAAACAAAAACACACACAAACAAACAAAAAAAAAACACCACCCCTCCCCCCGGTTAGCACTGACTGTTACAATTATTCTATTTCATTAAATTACTATATTAAGTGTATAAATATTAATTTATACATTCTGAATATGTTCTTGATCTCACAATACTAATAAAGTTAGGAATGGTGATATGCTTCCTGAGAACTTAAATATGATAGAGAAACTGCTGTTACTGATAGGTGACCCATTTGTCTCACTTCCTCCTCAATTTAAAATTTCTTGTTTTACTGATATGAAAAGCATGACTAACAGTCCATTGGTACAAAAAATTACTTCCCTCTCCAATGAGGTACAACCTAATTCTAGAAAACAGGAATACTTTCAAAGGGCGCTAACAGTCCAACACTCATTTTGTTACTGAATAAGTAAGAGGCACCAAATTCAAATTAGAAATGGAAAGATAATTTTTCATCCAAATCATCTTGACTTTCATGAATACCAATGAAAGAAAAATAAGTTTAAGACACATTACCTCAGAGATAAGATCCAAGATAATCTTGATACATTCCACAACTCTATCAGGTTTTCCACCAATAAGCACCACTCTATCAGTGGAATGAGGACAACACTCTTGGAAGAGCTTAATGGTGGTCTGAGTGTTCTGTTGAAGAGAAGGAGGAAAAAAAAAAAAAAAATCACAAAAACCTTCAAATAAAAGTATTTTAAACAATTTTATTAACTTATTGAAAACAAAATGGGCAAGACATACTAAAACATTATTAAAGAAACAATCAAACCAGACCATTAAACTTCCAGTTATTTTAAGTGAATGCTTGCTTCTGAGTTCTTACAACAAATTTAATCTTAGGATATTATAAAGACCTGCAATGACATCAGTTTGTATGAAATGCTACTGAAGAGGAAAAAAGTTTCATTTTTAAAAACTTTCAATTATGGTTCATCTACACAGTCATTTAATCAATTAGCAAAAGGACCACATATCCATTATAAGCTTAAAGGTTATATAAACCTTCATATGACAAAAAGCATGCTTTGGATGCAAGACAGCAATGTTGCTAGGATTATGTCTAGTCATCTTGCCTTCCTCAGTCCGCACAAACAGTAGCTTAGGTCTAAACTACCTGGAATTGTCTTTGACACAATGCCAGGAAAAGATAGAAAACAACACTCTAGATTCATAGAGAACACTAGCTTTTTAGAACAAAACCTCATTTCTTCACAAAGAAAACAGTGATCTTCAAGGAAGTGGAACTTAAAACAAAAAAAACAAAAAACCAAAACAAAAACCAAAAAACCACCACCACAAAACACACAGAAAACCCAGCAACAAAAAATACCCACAAAACACACCAACCCATCCAAAAATCAAATGCCTCAACCACCAACTCCCCTAACAAAAACTAAAATCCACAACAAAAAGACCCAAACCCAACCCCTTACCCTCTACTACCTTTTTGATAGATATATTTAAGCATCTATTAAATTATCGTTGTTGAAGTTTATAGAGATGTGTCCACGCTAAACCAACACCGCCAATATAGTCTATTCAGTAGTTCATTCCAGGAGTGATGAATGGCATTTTAATTTGAAGTATTCTTTATTTATAAAGACTGCTAATATGCTTAAAAGCTTTATAAGAAGTCCTAGTCTCTCTCTATTGCCAACAGCCACTTTATTTCTGACTTTTTGCTAGAAAGTTGTAATAAGTAACTCAGATTGATCTTGGAACACAAAAAATCATAGAATCATTTGGTTGGAAAAGACCTTTAAGATCAAGTCCAACCATAACCTAACTCTACAAAATCTTCAGATAAACCATGTCCCTTAGTACCACATATATATGTATTAAATATGTTCTGAAGAAACAGATGTTATTGCACAAATGATGCTTACACTGACTGTTTATGAACACAAAAATCTAATTTGTTTATAGATTAAAAACAGAATCTAAAAAGAACAGAAAACAGTACCTCTCTGAGTTCTTTGATTTTAGCACCCTTGACACCGATAATTCCTCCCGCTAGACTTTGGTGAATTAGAAGTCTCAATTCACAGTCAAAGTCGCTACCTTTGTAGTGCTGATACTGTAAGAAAGATGCATACAAGGAAAGAATAATATATTAGTCAGGGGAAAAAAAAAATTGAAAAATCAAAACACTTGATTTTGTTTTTTTGTTAAGGTTTTTCTCCAAACACCATGGTATGACTTAATTTGCTGCTGAACTGTAACATTTGCTATGATAGAGTAACACACCTATTTAAGTACTTTGCCTCAACATGAGGTGATGTCAAATGAGTTTTCCTTAATTTCTTAAGTTTTTATACAATAATAATAAAAGATATAAAACAGCACAAAACACTTGCTTACAAAGCCAAGGCAGGATGGAAATTACAATATAGCTATGTCAAATTGGGGACTAAACAAGTGAGGAGACAGGTGTTTTGAAGGGGAAGAGGTTGTTTCAAATATTAATTTTCTAAGAAGATATTGTCTCTGTTCTCTACCAAAAACAATGCCAACACACAGTTTGAGAGCTATAGGCCTCCTTTCAAAAAAGGCTGGGTTTTATTTTCTAAGTTAATATATTAAAAATAGCACACAATCATCTAGAATTATCTTGTTTTAAAATCTAAATTTATACCTCTGAAAAAACAAACCTAAGAGACATACCTCTTCTAAAGTAGGGATAATCTTCTTCAAGATTTCTCCAATTGTCTCTGTATCTGCACTTATACTCAAGATGCTGTTAGAGGCCATAGTGTTAGGAGAAGGTAGAAGAGTAGCAGAAGTTCAGAAATCATAATCATATACAAAACTCTAACAAGATTGACTACACAGAAGAACTTACAATTAATATTCCCCATTTCAAGTAAACCTGTTCACTGGATTTACAACACATGCACCTTTGTTTAATATGAATTTAAGACTAGGTAGGTCTTGCAGAGAGAGAGAAAGAGAAAGTGCAAGTGAGAGCTTTTGGAAGGGCTCAGATTAAGTGGGCAAGAAATCGACACAGAACTGAAAGTAGAAGTAAATATTCACATTCCCTGCCACCACTAATTTAATATACCCTTGCCATTACATTGGTAAAACCGGCACATCTTCTTGTGGAAAAAGTGGGGATATGCAAGTGGTCAACATTTTATCTGGAGTAAGGTTGAGAGACCACTTAGAAATTAAATTACTAATGGGCTCTGCAAAAAAGGAATATAAATACAAGGAAGAAAAATACTCAAACAAAAACAATCAACAAAAAACCCACAAACAAAAACATAACACAAATGAGAAGTGAACAAAAGTGAACTAGAATTAATATTTAATCAGAAATAATTATGAACAGACAATGTTGGGGGGAGTAAGGTGGGCCACAAAGACAGCAAGAAAGTCTTGAAAGAGTTTGAATTATGACGCAGTGAATATGTAACATTTGAAGCTGTGCTCCTTCCATTGAAATAAAATTAGTGGATTGTTTGAGTGGCCAACTCACATAAAATTCAGTGACAAAAAGACTTAATGGGGAAAGTAAGACAGAAAACTTAAAAAAAACCCCAATATACAGTCTATAAGGGGATACTATTTAATTATATAAAAGGCAGGTAATAGAATACATTTCTGTCTTTCTAATCAGGCAGTGAGGCATAAACTGTTGGGACATACCGCTCAGGGCCACTGCTGTCTGGGACTGAAACACTTGCATTGTACTGCATTGGTCATTGGCGTTCGTGGATGTTGGCATTGGGCATGGGTATTCAATCGGAAGTTGTCAAGTATGGTACCCGTTTGGCAACGAGCACATTTTTGGGCATAGCCAACCAGGGTTTTCACATGGGCGTTCAGGGGCGGATGGGCCAACGTCATGGTGGGCAACGCAGGGGCAAGTCGATCCAGTACATGGGTAACGGAGATATATGGCCAAAAAAACAAGGAGAGGGAAAAGGGGGAAAAGCAATAAATTTTAATTTAATACAAACTATACTCATTACTCTCAGTTAATGAAGCAAGCTTAAGTTGTTCTGAAGACTAACACAATAATGGATTGCTACATCGACTGTGGCTTTATGGTATGGATTTAATGAGTTACTTTATCTGACTAAACTACTTTTTACTTTTAACATAATGATGTTTCAGTAGCAGGCTAGCTCATGAATGTAGACACAAAACTCTTAAGATCCATATTACTGAAACCTTGGGCAAGTTCGGAAAGTTAGTATTGCAGACCAATTAAATTATCTGGAGAGAGGTGATGTATTTATTTACTTCAAAAAAACAAACAAAAAACAAACAAAAACCCCAACAAAACAAAAACAGTAGCTGCCAAAGTTAGTGAGTCTATGTATGATTCCAGACTATTTCAGCTTAATGCTCAATTCTAGTTGCTATAGTTTGTGAACTTAGATGGAACCAATTCTGTAATGCTATATTAGCAAATATTGTGTTGAACAGTCTTGCTTGAAAAAATTGCTTAAATTGTAGCTGATGTTAAGTACAGGAGTGTAAACAAATGGAATTTAAGAAGCATTAGCAAGTTTTAGAAATACATAACATCTATGCTGAACGTGTGTCTAATCACGAGAGTCAACCCACTATAAAATATGAATAGGTAAATAAGTCATGACCATTTAAAAGTGCTTCCAAATAACAGAAGTGTTTCTTTACTGTTCTATAGCTATATTTAAATCATGCAATCTTAACATGAATGTTTTTGTGCTTTATGTCCAAGCTGTTAAAGTAAGAACAGATGGACCATTATGGGTTGGTTTTTCAAAGGAAGTTAAATAATTCTTTTATCACTGGGTTAAGCCAGCCACCTGCAATAGTTTTAAGTAGTACTATAATTGATTCACATATGGGAAATGGGGTTAAGGGTTTTAAGCTTTGCCAATATTTCTAATGAAAGATGTTAACTCAGTTGAAGAGTGTCATTAAGAGGAACCCTCTTTGAAAGCAAAAAGGTTTAATATAAACCTCTCCTCCCACATAACTCAAGCTGGGTTTTAATTACAACACAAACTGAAAAACTAATGTTATCTCCTCTAACAATCATTATAAATGGCTTATGATTGTTGTCGTCTAGATTTGAATTTCTCAATTTCTAGGAATGCATGCAATCAAGTTTTCAAATGTAGTGCTCTGAAATAACTGGTAATAAATTAGTTCAAACTCATACTCACATCTGTACGAAGTGCCTTAATATTTTTGCCACCTTTTCCAATTACTGCTCCAGCATTCTGGAAAATAGTTTTCAGAAGTTATGTTATGCTCATACAGCACAGACTAAATTTTTGAACTGAAGACTAAGAACAACGTATCTACTTCTGCATTACCTTGTGGGATGCATTTAGTGGTGGGACAAGGCTTCTTTTGCTTTTGAAAGGTTCAAATCAAATTGAAACCTAAACTGACATGGTTTTACCATGGGGGAAAAAGAAGGTCACAACAGCTCTTATCACTGAACTTTGGAAAAATATAAAAATACTCAATAATGTTATTTCAATTTCAAATTTAGGTTTCTAAGCAATTCTGCCTGTGTTAAAACCATCTCATAGTTAAAGCAGAACTGAAAAAATACCTTTTGGGATCCCACACATGTTATATAGGTCAATGATTTTCCTAATGTATTTGGTAACTTTTTAAAAATTATTTTTAAATGTTTACAAATTTCACTTTCACACTCCAAACATTTGATAATTTCAAATGCTACTTTTGATTTAAACTTATTAACTCAACTGACCACTTAGACTAGTGTCTGAAGAATGTAAAGCCAATATAAACAATAGCTAGTCTCCAGTTGCTAAAATCAACAGGAATAGTCTCAGATATTCAAGAGGGGCAACTGTAAAACTACATTTTTACCAGGCTATTTCAAGAACTACATGCAAAATTATTGCTTTCATTATGCTGTTTATACATGTCAACAGCACCACAAGCATTTTGCAGCACTCCACATGACTATTCATCAGAAATGCCACACAGTTAAGGTAACATTCCCGTGCCCCGACACAAAAGACTGAGTTACTTCTGACAGCACAAACGTCTGTAACGACTAGAAACACTAAAGGAGATTCATAAAATAACAATTTTACCATGACAATTTGTACTAGTCAATGAAGCGATTGCAATCCCCGAAACATTACTCCCATATTTCTTCCTGTTTATACATACAGATTTACTAAATCTGGGAAAATTACTAAAATCCTGAGGAAGTCCTAATCTTGCCTCTCATGTTAAATTTACAATCATAAGATGATCATTCTCTAAACTGCTCGCTTTCAAAAGACTACTACACAGTCATCCCCCTGTAAACTATTACTTTCCACACAAATATAAGTGGCTTATAATTTCTATTGCTTTATTTTTTCAATGAGCACACTTTTTTAAGAAATCCCATAGATCCTTAAAGACCCATCTTTGAAAAGTTTTAAGATAATACCACTGCAATACACTTCTACTATCATGCACACTTAAGAAATATTCCTAATATGTTATTTTACTTTAAATAAAGCACACTTTCTTTTTAAACATACACTTTGTCACCACTATCTTAAGTAATGGTATAAGCAGGAACATAGTGATACTGAAAAAGCATACTTTGCTTTGAAGCAAGATGCGTAATTCAACCATCTCATCTGTATTACGAGATCTTTTGAAGGCCTGTTCTTCTTCAATATCTTCTGCAGGACGTTTGCCTATAGACAGGTCCATAGAGGAGGGAAAACACAAACATATATTTAACATTCTAAGTCATGATAAAATTGCATATCAAGCTTATGCACTGTATTCCTAATGAAGCATTCCCTCCTATTAGCCCAATGCTAACTTCCGATATCTACCCTGATTATAGCACAGAAACAGGTTTTTACTTCATCAGCCTACATATCAATTAATTATTGAAGACTCATTCCAAATCTATGAACTACGGTTGAAATGAGAATTTTGCAATTTTGAAAAATTTACAAGATGTCATTTAAAGCAGTGCCGCATCACCCACCTAATATTTCTTTTACAATTAGGAAAACCTTAAAGCCCAAAAGATCAAAAGTAGTTTGTCCAATACTGAAATACTGGTGGAACAATAAGAAAGCAGAATTTCAAATAGCTTTGAAAAACTGGCATGAATCAACTCAATGCTTATACCCTCTCTCTTCTTCATTAATTATGTCCAAAAAGGTTTTAGTTGAGCTAATAGAGACATTACATATATATACACATTCCCTCAAAGTGACAACTGCAATAAATACAGTAATAGATATGCCTGACCGTATTTTTACATAAACACACTGTCCAGACAAGTACTGAATATTTAGCTATCAAATATTTTCAAATCCATAGTTATAACATTAAGTTACTTATGACTACAATACTTCCCCCCAAAGTTTACATATTCATGATACAAAAACCATGTCAAACCATACGGGACACTGAAAAATTAAAAGTTTAAATGCAAAAATACTGCCAGTACAAACATTTGATACAGTTAGCATTTCTAAATATTTTGGAATGCCTTAAGACTTTAAAAAGGTTCTTCCCCCCCAAATAAAATAAAATAGCCCTTTAAAAAAATTACCATTTGTCTCTGTGTTGGTAAAAGTCTCCTCCTGCTGTTCAGTCTCCATTACCTTTTATTCTTAGGTGTGCAGATAAAACCTGTTGCAGAAAAAAAAAATCACCCTAGCACATCTATTTTGTGAGTAAAAAAACAAATCACAAACTGTACATCATACTAAAGGAAAAACAAAATGAGACACCCACTTTTAGAACTTACCAGTTTTATATACACTTGCAGAGCAAAACTCAAGTGTTCTGGGTGTGATCAAAACCCAACAGTCTACTGCTTCAGAAGCCTATGAAAACAGTTTGGATTCTTGCTACAACTAAAAATGGGGGTTTGACCCAAATTTTTGCTGCAAAGCCAAACACATCACTAAGAGGAGATTACAAACTTGTAAGTTCACAGATTTGATTAACAATTACAGTCTGAATTATTCTGGACTTGCTCAGTTTTCAACCATGTGCTAGTTTTAAGCAAACACATTTACTGAATGATTTTCAGATATTTAAAGGGAACAATTATCCAGTTCCTATTTTTAACATGTTATAATACATATCTTGAATTTTCTTTTTAAGGGACACTATGTATCGATCTGCTTGTTTAGTTCTAAACAATTTAGACAAAAAAGTTATAAAATTAATACTTATAAAAGTTCTTTATCAAACTACTAACAGGCATTCTATCATGCCTTCCATTCAATATAACAGATGAAGAACATAACAGCTGCGTACATGTATAAAGAATCTCAAAAGCAGTTGAACTTTTTTGACTTTGTGAAATGGGTGCCTCTTTCAAGATCTATTTTTGTTAAGTCCATCTGAGTATACTTATAAAACACATTATGAGTCAGGCAAAACAATTTTGCACCTTATTCTCATAAAAAATTTATTTGTACAGATAACAACCAAAGAATGCTATTTTCCCCCTTGGATTTTATTGTTCAAATTCCATTGCCTGAAAAAAACACTCCATGAAGAAAAAGGGAGCTAAGCTTAACTCCTTAAAACATTCTTTCAATCATCTCCGTTAATTCGTAACAGTTACCCTGCTTGTGCAGGCTAACAGCAAGCACTGCCGGTAGGCATGCACTCTTTCACAGTCGCTGATGAGAGACCGCCTTCCGAACAAATGCTAGTATTTCCAGACCCCTAATTTGAGCTAATAGAAAAGCATCACTTAAAGAATAGCCAAGTCTCAAACAGACATTGCCAGAACACAGGAGAGAAGGGGGGCAGCAAGAGAAATTTCACCAGGTTCAAATGACTAGCCTTTCCAGATTCTTCTATTCTATTTAAGACCTTTCCAAAAATTTTAAAGCTGCGAGGGAACAAAGCATAATAGTGCTCAGGACAAGATACTCTCAGTTAGTTACTGTGCTCTGTTGCGTAAATCGAGTTTGCGGGATTAAATTGACTACCGCAATGTTTTTAAAAACATCAAAAGGATAAAGCAGTCACGAACACGAGTAGAGATACCGACACATCTCTATCCCGCTCCCTCCAGGACGAAAAGCCCTTCCCGCCCCGGACGCCTCCCCTTCCGCAG
>NW_010195000.1:0-5619 GCF_000695765.1 Mesitornis unicolor
GGATGGGCCGTGCCTGGCGGTAAGTGGGAGCTGCCCCCCCTTAGCCGGCGGCGTCTGAAGCCCACGCGGGGCCGGGGGCTCCTCTCCCCTCCCCGGTGTCGGTCCCCTCTGCCTGTCTTTCTCTTCGTCTGTCGCTCCCTCTGCCGCCTACCAAAGCCACTTTGATGTTGGACCCGCCTGCGGACCTGTGAAGGTCATCTGGCAGGGCAGGCTCGGTGGAGAACGCAGGGCCGCCCCTCGCTTCCAGTTCTTCAGCATCGTGGACAAATTCTGGGGTCGGCAGCTGGGCAGTGAGGTCCCTGCCCGCAGGTCAGTCTGGTGTCAGAAGCGATGGGATGGTGGCTTACACTTGGTCATCCTGTCCACACAGCGTGTTTACTGGTGTTTCCAGCCCAGGCTGTATGTGCCAGCTGTCCCACAGCTGTCAGCCAGGGAAAACGGCAGCTCCCCAGATCATCTCCTCGGTGAGCAGCTGTCATTTATCCCTGAGCAGGTCCCACAAGGGCTGGGCAATGCAGTAGTTTCAGAAGTTTCACTTTTCAGTGTTACGTGCCCCTTGTGGGTTCACACCTCAACTTACTGAAGTCATTCAGCAACTGCTGTGAAACTTCATTGTGTTTCTCCATGTCCCTTCATGTCTTTTCCCGCAAACAGCTTAATGTGGGGTCTGGTAGGTTTCTTAGCACCCGTCCCTCTAGGCAGGGAGCTGGGGGTCCCAGGGTGACGTGGTGTGGTGGTGGCTGGTTTGTCTTGAGCTGCATCCTTTTAGAGGACAGGTGGGAACAAAGGTGTGAATGAGAGGGTGGAAGTGTGTGGCAATTGCTTCTACTTTGGTGGATCAATCACTACTTGCCAAAGGGCCAGAGTTGGCATGCTGACCCCCTTTTAATACATGGGGAATAAGCTCAATTCTGATCTTCTCTAGATGTGTCTATTCTGAGTAATTCATAGTTTCAGACTTTCCGATGTCCTTTATTTGCTTGTGCAAGAAATACAGATCGCACAGACTAGATCTCTCTTGACTTTGGGGCAGTGATGTGTCTCATCTGCAGTAATAATCCTCGAAGGCGCCTCAGGGACAGGGAGTGGGGCTCTGCAATGCCATGCCAGCGTGCCTGGCATTGTGGGCTTCCCCCTGCACTCTGTCTGTCGAGGTGTTAGCACCAAGCTTATCGCTCAAGCATGTGAGGGCTTCGGGATCAGTTACAGCCCCTGACAGTTAGATGTCTCTTGGGGAGCTGCAATTAGCTGCAGAGCTGATGCATTTGGTACGTGTGCTTGAAGTGGAGGCTTGGAAATGCAGTCTTTGGTCACTCACCACACGTGTGGTTACTGCAGAGTAAACTTGGGAGGCCAGAGAGGGCCTTTGAGAGTTAGCGGCAGGAGCGGTGATTTTGTAATGGGATTGAAGTGCTCGGATGTTGGATGTGTTTTGTGTCCTTTGTAAGCACGCAGGTAGTAATACCTGTCTCAGTTTTCTGACAGGAAAATATTTAAGTGAAATTAAGGGTTTGCTGAAATTAATAAAATTTTAACTGTGCTTTGATTACATTTATTTGAAAGTAGAGGGTAAAAAGTAGTTGTTTTTTGCTGTTGGAATTGCTGAGTCTTTTCTAGGTCAAAAAAGAAGAGAAAAGGGGATGAGAAGGGTGAAAAAGGAAACCAATGGTTAAAAAAATCTGCTTAGATTTAACGTAGGGCACTAGCAGATAATATTACTTGAATCGGTATGGTGGGTTTGTGTTTTCTTGTTTGGTTTTTTGTTTGTTTTGTTTTGTTTATTTTGGCGGTTTTGCTTGTTTCTTTTTTCAAATTACTGATTTTAAAAGGTCCAGTTGTGCTTCTAAGCCGTTTTGATCAGTATCAAGAAACAGCTTATAAAGGAAGTTGTTACTTTGGTCTGTTCTAATGTGTTTTGGATTTTGATTTGGTATAATTATTTTGCAATGTAAAAACGAGCTACGAGGTGCATGAGTTTGGCAAAGAATGTAGGGATTCCACTCATGTCAGGTGTACTTGAGAAAGTGAGGTTATTCAGCTGTTACCTCAGTCACATGAAACTGGTTTGAAAAAATGCAAGGCTGGTGACAAGCCAAATGATTCAAAAGTTGTGTTCTCAGCTCTATTTTGTATAATTCCGCTCTCGTTCAGTGGTGGGTGGTTATCTTCTCTGCGATGCTTGCCTTGGAGCTCTTAAAGCTCTGGTCTGATCCAAAAATCACTGCAAACACATTCCTGCATACTCCTGGTTTTAATGAATTCTGGTGTAGACCCTAAATGACTGGAATGGTCCTGACTTGTATTGCAATATTGTTTGGGCACATGCCCCAGAAGTGTTAGCATAGAGTGTATCAGTTGTTGCTATTTCCTCAGATCATAAATGTACAGCTTCTTTGAATGAGTGAAAGATGAATGACTCTAATTCATTCCACTTTCACTGTCCAGCATAAGGAAATCACCATCTGACAAGGGAAAAAAGTAAGGCGCTCATTCTTCCTTTGCTAGACCTGTGCTCTGTACTTGCAGAGGCAGTCCAATGAAAACATTGTAGTTTAAATCTTTGACTGTGAAATCACCGTAGTTTCCTAAGATCAGTATATAATATCTGGGAAGGGTTATGTTTATGCTTGTAAATGGCATTTTTATTTCAGGTGAATTTTAAGTGCATGAAAGTTACCTTTTATTATCTTATCACTCTTATGCTGTGTATTTGCTCATGACAGTTGTCTTGGATTGTTGTGTATTTTGGGCATCTGCTAACTGTGACTGTTGGGCGAAAGTCAGTGAGAGGAATCTGCAGAAGTAATGAGCGTGTAAGACAGCATAAGAGAACATGACATGATAGGCATGGGAAACGCCAGCACACCAGAGGTTTGACTGGAGGATCTGACCACTTTGGAGCAGTTTTGTATTCAGCCTTCAAAAACAAGGCTCTTGGCTGACTTGAGTGCTTGAACAGTTCCTTGGTGTTGAGAGTAAGCTTGCTGCTTTGACCTTTGCAGAACAGGGCTGTAAGTTAAAACATCAGCAAAAGGAATGAGAATTTTCTGGTTATTTTTGAGATATTACGTGGATTCTATGCATCTCATTGTCCCTTCCCTGGAAGTGTTCAAGGCCGGGTTGGATGGGGCCTTGAGCAGCCTGGTATAGTGGGAGGTTGTCCCTGCCTATGGCAGGGGTTGGACTGGGTGATCTTTAAGGTCCCTTCCAACCCAAACCATTCTGTGATCTGCAGAAGTGGGTATGTCCTTTGAGGATATCGGGAAATGAGTAAACGTGTCAATCAAACATAAAGTGGCTCTCTTCCCAGAGGCATCGTGGGTGGGTTCTGCATTCTCAAAGCAATGTTTTTTAACTCGCTCTTCTGAATGACAAACTTGGTCTCTCTTAGAACAATGGTTTTCTTTTAGGTGTGTGTGTTTGCATTAATGTTATTTATACCCACGTACTTTGGATTCTGATGAAGGGAGTAGCCAGCTTGGGGTTTACAGTCTTTGGGCAAGTCTCAGCAGTACCTCTTAATATTTGGGCATCTTCCTGTACTTGACTTTTGCATGTGCTTAGAGCTTAATCTTGCAATTCAGGATGAGCGAAAGGTTTGGGGTTTTCAGCAAGACTTGACTTTGTCCTTTGTTGCTTTTTCTGAAGTCTCTGGATGTTGAACTGGGTTTTGCACCAACACTTCAGAAAATTCTGCTCTGAACAATTGCAAGCAACATTATATAAACTTAGTATGGAGCCAGTAGCATCTCGTTGAGGCTCAGCAATGCAAGCGTTGTTTTCTGCAGTATACTTTAATAGTGCTATGGTTATTCTGGTCTTCAGTGTCACAGGCTGTGTGGTTTCTATCATTTGCCTTAGGCAGCTGGGTGAGAGAGGTCATTGCTAGAGCACAGTTATACAGAAAGGCGTGGGAAGCAAACTTGTCTCCAATGCAGAGTTTTGAAAGTGAGGTTTGAACAGGTTTGCTAATGAAAATGTGGTAGCCTCACAGAGCCTTTGAGAGCTGTCACATCTGCAGTGGAGACCTCCAGTCAGGCTGCTATCGAAGGCTTGAAAGATACTGCTAGGGATAACTTGCACCTCCCTCTCCTCCATGAGGTGCCTGCAAGTGTCTGTCGTGCAGTGGAAATGGAAACTTCTGAAATTAGATAGAAATGGATGTGTTTTGGTTATGTGACATGTATGTTGGTTGTGTCACATCACTATATGCATACTGTCCCATGAGGCGTGCAGATATACACCCTTCATAAAGGAGAGGATGGTGATTTTGATGTATAGCTGAAATATTTTCTATCATCTGATAAGAGTGAAGCTGTGCATCCCTTGAGGAGAGGGACTGGGGCTTGCCAGAATAATGCATGCAACCTGTATCTTCTCCTCCACCTTGGAGAAAATAAAGGAGAGCAGGCTGTAGGCAGGATGTGGGCCATTAGAAGCTCCCCACCTAATAAGTACATTGTGAAAGGGAAAAGAGTAAAGGGAAATAAATGGTCCCAAAGTCCTCCTGAATCTCCTTGTGCTTTGGAAAT
The DNA here is from genome assembly GCF_000695765.1 of Mesitornis unicolor. NCBI lineage: Eukaryota > Metazoa > Chordata > Aves > Mesitornithiformes > Mesitornithidae > Mesitornis > Mesitornis unicolor. The sequence goes on from NW_010195000.1 coordinate 4,533, forward strand.
GGCAATCCAAAAGGATGTGCTGCACAAAGATGTTAAGTGTATGATGAGAGCCATTATGGAATTACACAAAATGGTACTGTTTTTTGAAGGACTGAATGTCATTCCCAGCTCATATCAGTGTCAGTGTTGATGCAGTAGCCCTTCTGCTTGAAATAAGGCAGTCAAATAATTTTTGTCCTAATGTGTGGGCTTTGCTAGCATCAGCCAAAAAATACACGTAGACTGTTTCTGTTCCTTTGAAGCAACAGCAGGAGCGTATTTGGAAAGGAATGGAATTGATTTCTTGGCATGCTCCCCATGTGTTAGAAGCCAATGGTTTATAAAAAGAAAGGGGGAAAACAAAGCAGCCAGTCTTTTTTTTTTTTCTCAGGTGAGTGCATGACAAACACTGGGTGTGTTTTGACAAGTTGTTCGATTTTTATGATGTATTTACTGCTTATGGTATAAGTCTTTGTTAGAAATCTTAAAAAATATGTGCATTTCAACTTGGCAGGAACCCTGCAATTGCTCTTTGGTACTTTGTCCTGTTTTATAAGTACTCTGCTGATTTCTCAAAATAACTGGATCTTCTTGCAACATGGAATTGAGCTTATTTCTAAAGGATCAAAATAGAGCTTGGTTTACTTGTGAAATACGCTTTGCAGGTTGCCACAGTCAGATGCCAAAGATTGCTATTTAAAAACATGCAGGAACTGTATAGAAATATAGAACCTGGCAGTCCCCAGTGCTTCTGAAGCAGGCAGCATCTGGGATTCATAAAAAAATGTACATTACATTGAGAAGTACAGATATGCTGCTGAAGCCTAGAGATGTGTGGATTGACTACATGGCTCAATGTGGTTAAATTTTATTGTGATGCTAGAGGCCTTACAGCTATTTTATACATTCTGGTCTAAATGGTGGATGTTGTTTGGGCCATTGAGGGTAATGCTAGTGTTCATCAGCACAGGAAACACCAATCATGTCATAAATTGGCCAGCTTGTTATTGTGTGGGTATATCCTGAGGAACAGTGTGATCTTCGGTCCTCTCTTTCAAAAGCAACGCAGCATAACACTCGGGTAGTGAGGTGGACTACAAACTGGCTG
>NW_010195001.1:0-7544 GCF_000695765.1 Mesitornis unicolor
GTCCCCCCGGACGGGACACCGCGCCCCTGTGCGCCCCGCTCCTGGTGGGACGATTTAGCCCCTGCTCCCCGCCACACCGTGCCTTGCACCCAGCGCCCGCAGAGACCCTGCAGGGTCCGCAGAGGGAAGCGGACAGCGCAGTCCCCTGCCTCCTCACGGCGGAATTCCCAGCCCCCTATCCTCCCCCGGATGCCCTCCCAGCTTAGCGACCCCTTCTGCCGCTGTGGGAGGTCGCGGGTGGTCCCCGTGTGAACCCTGCGGGGACAGATGTCATCCCGCCTGGGTGCCAGACCCCCATCCCAAATGGCTCTGCCACCTCTGGGGAGGCAAGGAGCAAACGCAGGAAGGTCCAGAGGGACCACACGGCGCCCACACACGAGTAAGTTACCCCCCACGCTGCGCCCCGGCGGGGCTGGGACGCACTCTGAACAAGGCTGCTTCACTTGGGCTGCCCAGGACACGGGGAAGCGGAAAAAAAATAGGTCTTTTCTTAAAACTTAATTAAATCAGATATTAGAGAAGCTAGAAAAGCCCTTCAGCAAGTGACCACAGGGCTGCGCTGATCCCCACAGGGACACCGCTCTGATGGTGACATCCGATGGCAGGCACACGGAGAGCCAGCATGGACCCCAGCAGCGTTACGGCGACATCGGAGAACTGCGGTGGTGGCCGGGGCTGTGGCAGTGACCGTCTGTGGGTAGGGGTTTGGGCTCCTGTCCTGGGCCAGGCAGTGAGGGGACACAATCAGCCTCCGTCTCTTCCAAAGTCCACATCACCCCGGCCCCAACAGATGGAGCTCGGCTGCCACGCACCGTGCCTGACCCTGGGCCTGCAGCCGGGCACGGCCAGACCAGCGACTCGCTGTCCTCCCTCCTTCCCTGCCTGCTTTACCCGGGGTCTGCTCCCCAGGGACCCCCAGGATCCTGCGCAGGCTGTGATGCTCCCCAGGGACCCCTGGGATCCTGCGCAGGCTGTGATGCTCCCCAGGGACCTCTGGGATCCTGGGCAAGCTGTGATGCTCCGCAGGGACCCCCAGGACCCCATGTAGGCTGTGGTACCAGGCAGGCAGCCCTCGCCCTGTGCCAGATGCCATGTAGGCTGGGGTACCAGGCAGGCAGCCCTCGCCCTGTGCCAGCTGCTGAATCGATCACCGGGCGATGGAGCAGGAAAATAACATATCCGGCTGTGCCGAATGACATCAGCAGTGACCCCCAACCCAGCCAGGCGAATAACAAGGTCCACTGCCGTTTCCTCCTCCCAGAGAATGGACCATTACGGGGTCAAGGAGCTGGAGGGAGGTCACAGTTTAAGGGCACATCCTGACCGGGGACCACGAGCCCCCAGCTTTGTTGGAGGGTCTGCCTTTGGCGCCTGGGGGACCCTGGCTTGGGGCATGGGCAAGGACTGGCTGCAGCAGTGAGTGTGGCGAACTCAAAATCCCCCAAAATGCCCTTTTTGGAGGTGATCCCCACCCTTTCTATCTGCAGAGATGGCTTCTCCACACCGTTAAACCTCCACATCCCCATCTGGGGGGCTGCCATGAGGCCCTCGGGGTGCCCAGGAGACCCCGAAAGGCTGCAGCAGGGCGAGGTTGCACCACACACCCAGTCCGCATCCTGAGCATGAGGATGCTCAGCTCTCACTGCCTCTGCTGAGCCCTGCAGAGCTCCCCTGGGCAGGCAGCATCCCCCTTCCAGGACCTTGCTGATACGATCTGCACCGCTGGCGAAACCCCCCCGAAAATGGCTGGCATTTCCACCCCATCCGTGTTTACATTCCCATCCGCTTGCCGGTGGAGATAAGGGCGAACCCACATCCACTCTGCCCGCCCAAGGGCTGTTTGTGCAGATAAAATTGCCCCCTGTAAACAAGCCCATCCTGCCCGTGGGAAGCGCATCCCGGCCAGGAAACCCCTCACCAGGGCTGGACAGGACGGTGGTCCCTGGCACCCCCATCCCCCTGGGCATGGGTCATGGTTGGCACTCGCTGGGGGTGCTCTGTGCCCTAAAACAGTTGAGGGTCCCTGGGTTGGGGGTCTCCAGCTGCCAAGAGCTGGGATGCAGCTCTGGATGGGGATGGGAGCTTCTGCCCATCTCACATCTGCACATGGCACCCATGCTCGTGCTTCAGGGTCATCACTTCTAGAAGCCAAAATGTCCATGTGCTCGTTAGGAAAAACATATCCCTTGGACCTTCCCTGCTCTCAGGGGGGCTGGGACCCTCCTGCACCCCCACCAGCCTGGCTGTGACCCCTCTTACAACACCCTGCCCTGCCCAGGAGAGCCACCCCTGCCCTTTGCAACCACAGAGATGCCTGGCACGGGAAGAGGTTTTCCCTCCCTGCCTGCACAGGAGTGCATGGAGCTGGGAAATCTCTCTTGGCTCCCAGGGCAGGGAGATCCTGGGGGTCTCCATCCTGGTGAGTGGGAGAGGGGATGGGGTTTGGGGGTTGCTGCTTGTCCCAGCGCCCGGACGTGAGCTCTGGGGTGCAGCCGGCGCGGAGGAACCTTTTCCCCGTTTGCTTCCCTCAAGAAGGAGGTTTTCTGGGAAATGCCAGGGTGGAAGAAGGAGCACACGGGTCAAAACCAGCCACATGGCACGGGAGACACCATGGACGCAGGGCCAGAGCCTGACCTCTGCCTCCTGCTCCTCGTTGCTGTTGTTTTTGTTGTTGTTTCCCTGTTTTGCAAACACCAGGGCGTTGGGTGCAGGGTCAGGACCAGGCAGGGATGGGTGCGAGGGAAGCTGGGTTGCAGTTGGGGTGGGTTCACAGCCGGGAGCTCCCATGGGGTCCCCAATGGACCCCCCTATGGGACGCAGCGCTGGGGGCTCTGACACCGCAGGGACACATGGTGCCTCTGTCACAGGCCTGGAAGCGCAGCGACGCTCAGACGTGATTTTCATTGCTGACATTGTTTTCAATACGGTTTCCACACTTCTTTGTGAAATCCGTCCCGATGTTATTGCAGACTTCTCCCTCCTGCCCCCCTGCCCTGTTTTTCTTTAGCAATAGCTGTGGGAAAACCAGAAATGATGGAGAAGGATCTGTGAAAACCTCTGTAAAAGCTTTGCAGATCCCAGCAGCAGCACAGGGACTCTCGGTTCTCCAGGTGCCTGCGGCCACAGGACGATGGGAAATGTCAGAAACAAAACCCTGCTGCGAGGTGTCTGAAAAATGTGAGAAATGGGCAGTAACTGCCTGCAGGAACTGCTCTTGCTGCTGCTGTGGGCTCTCCCTGCAGCAACATGGGAAAGAAAACAGCTGTATTCTAATTTAAAATACAAAATAAATCTGAAAACATAATTGCACTGGGATTTGGGGGGCAGAGGCAGGACCTGAGATGGCTTTAGCGCAGCCTTTGGCTGGGTTTCAGGATCCCGATGCCCCTTTCCCTCGTTCTCACAGCATGAGCACAGCCCTGGCGATGGCGAGCGGCCGTGCTCGGCCATGGGGCCGCCTGCCCCAGCACCGACACCGACCCCATCCCCTCTGGTGGGACACGGTACTGCTCCCCACCGCAACCGGCAACCGGCTGCAACCACCGTGCCGGGTTTCCACCCCTCCAGCCCCATCCATCCCCACTAAAGTGAGGAGAAGGGCTCCCACCAGCCCTGCCCGGCCCCATCCTTCGCTCCATGCACCAAAATTGAGCGACCACAGGGCAAAACGCTGTGGGAACGGGAAAATACCCAGCGCCTGGGGTGACCCCAGCGCTGCCAGCGCAGGCTCCGACCTCCGCGGTGCCCGGGTCTGCGCTGCCTCTTTCATCGTCGCCTGCGCCTTCGCTCCCAGGAGCTTCGCTCGGAAAAACAGGATGTGAGCGTGTGAGGCGGCCGCTCGCCCTCCCGAATGTGAGGGAGCTCGGGGCCTGCTGGGACGTTCCCGTCCCCGCGGGAAGCAGGGAGGGCACCGGGGTTGTCCCCCGTGCTCTGCCATGGGCAGGGAGCTCCAAGGAGCCGCTGGATGTGAGGTTGGTTTTAAGCTGCTCCAGATGCAAAGCACAAAGCATCTGCTTAAACCTCCGTAAAGGTGGGATACGTCCTGCCCTGCGAAGGGAAACACACTTCCCCTTGCAGGTATGGTGGGATACTGAGCATGTCTTGAATAACCCGCACTCCGAAAGGGCAGCTTGCATGAGAATCAGTGAAACAGCACATTTTTGTTACTTTTTATTGTCCTCATGCAGGGGATTTTTACTTTCCTGCTGTTGCCCATGCTGTGCTCCCAGGGCTGCACTTGCCTTTACCAGGAGAGCAGAGTTTATATAAAGCCAAGAGTTTATGAACAGCTTCCTCCGGCCAGCCGGGACAGGCAGTACCCAGGGGTTAATGCGTGTTTATGTGCTGACGAGGAAACGCGGTGACAGATAATCCCAAACAACTTCAAAGCAAGATCCGTCAATCCGATATGGAAACTATTCCCCAAGCCTCAGCCCCTCTCTGATCGCCGCTGCGGATGTTAAAGGCGGAGCAGGACCAAAAAACCCTGTGCCTGGCTTGGCCCTAGGCTCCCTCCCTCTTATTTGAGATAAAATGATGCTCCTTGAGCAGGTCCTGCTTGGGCAGAGGGTAGAGCATCACCGACCTCCTGTGCTGTCCCCCAGTGTCCCCACAGCCCTGGGCAGGGTCTTTTCTGCAGCCAGGGCAGCCCCATCTGGCCCTTGGCCATGCCAAGCCACACAGGGGCTGATGCTGAAAAGTGGGATGCTGTGGGGTCCTGGGTGGGTGTGAGGAAGCTGAGAGGTCCCAGGTGGGATTTGGGGTGTGGGGAAGTTGTGGGATCCCAGAGAGGTGGGATTTGGTGGTGCTGGGGCTCGTGGCTCCCCCAGGCATGTGATGCTGAGCCTCTCCTTGCCCTTTGCTCTGGGCTGGGGATTTGCGCCAGCGCAGCTCTGGCTCCGAACCCCATGAACGGGTGATGCTTTGCAACACCAGCCCTGCTCACGAGGACCCTGGCACCGTCCCTTTCTGGTGCAAAGCTGAACGGCATCGCCCCGGGTGCAGCAGGGCCTTTCCCTGCACCCGTGCTCCAGGGAAGGGCTGGGGATGGACGGACAAAGTCCCCAAATGCTGCACCGGTGGTTTCAGTGCTCACTGCTCTGGGTTTGCTTTCTGACCGAAGCGGAAACTGATGAAGGCTGGAAAGCAGCGAGACCCCGGCGTTTTGGGAATGTCTGTGTCCCTGCCATCGGTGTCCCCACAGCGGTGATGGCAGCGAGCAGCAACACCACCACGACTCCGCCGTGCGCTGGTTTTTATCGCTGGTTCTGTACGCGAACAGCGTGGGAGAGTGAGCGAGCGTTCCCAGCTATAAAAAGCTTTGGTTTTATCCTAGCGTGGCACCAGCCCGGCTCAGCGCTGGCAGGGTCTGGATGTGCTGCCTTTGGTGATGCTGGGAGGCCAAACTGGCGCTTGCCTCCTGCTCCTCTCCTCCCTTGGACCCTCAGCCCCTCCTCGGTGCCCTCCCAGGGCCATGCCAGCTTTGGAGAGCTCACGGATGTGATTACAAATTGAACCCTTTGGGGTGCATCATCCTTCGCCACGGATGGAGAAAGAGCTGGCTGTGCAGCCATCACAAGATCCCATGTACCTGCTCAATGCCAGGCACTGGTTTATTTGCCATACACACCTGGGATTATGTCTCATCATGGAGAGGGGGATTAGCAGAACCAGAACCGTACGTGTGAACCTGAAACGCTGAATTAGGGTGATTGTGTGCACGCAGCCTGGCTGGGGCGGGTGAGGCTGCGGGACAGGGATGCAGCGGTGCAGGGGCAGACGCAGGAGACCCAGCATCCCCGCGCTTCAGCTTTTCCAGCTGTAAAACTGGGACAAAGATGTGGAGCCACGTTATTTCCCCCGCCTTGATGAAACGCCCGGGACTCTCCCTTCCTCTCCCAGCTCCCCGGGAAGGGAGGACACTCCAGGAGGGGGAGGAAAATCTCATTTAAGTGCCAGAGAGAAGACATCAGAGATGATGTTTTGTCTTCAGCACCAGCAGAAAACCCGGCCGTTTGTCCTGCCGTGGGCAGCGCTGTCTGTCTGTCTGTTACTCTGAACATGCTGGGAGAGCTCGTCTCCAGGTCACGGTGGTCTGAACGTGTCGTGAAGGACCATCTGCTGGGGAAGACACTGTAAGACCCCAGGGCTGAGTCCTGCAGCCCTTTGGGTGTCCAGGAGCCAGTGCACGGCTCAGATCTTCTGGATGGGTGCACAGCGGGCGGCCAGGGCTGCCAGGGATGAGGAGTGAGGATGGGACATGGAGGAGAGGATGGGACACAGGGGTGAGGAAGGGAAGCCACCAGTCCCTGGTGACCCAGCAGAGCTGGGCACCCTGCCCCGTGCTCAGCCTCTGCCGGCTCCATGGAGCCGATGTTGTTATCCACGGATGTTCCCACAGATGCTCTTTCTTTATTTTTCGGACACAAAATCGGTTGCGGCTCAGCATTGGGTGTGCAGCCGACGACTTTTCCTGCCCACATCTTGTTTGTGCCATGCCCGCGTCCCGAGGAGGGACAAATCACCCCGAAAATAGCAAGCCCAGGGCTCGGTCCAATGATGAATGCCAGAGCTGGGAGCTAAAAAGGGTTGCATCAAGCCCCCATCTGACTACTTTGAAAAACCAAAGCAGTTTTGTAAAGATCAAGCTTGTAAAAAAGGGGCTCTGTTTTGCTAGCTCATGAATGGGAAGAAATGCCAACTGGATAATTTTTTACACATATTTTTTTCCTCTTTGTCAACATTCCCCCATTTGGCTGAAACTCCAAAATGCCATATTTGGAGAGCGCCGGTCTTAGAAGTTCCAGTATTTGTATAAATAGCTGATAGCGAAAAAATTACCCGTCCTGGAGCCTGCCCAGGGCCTTAGGAGGAGCAGAGCTGAGGGCAGTGGTGGGGCCGCCCAGTGCCTTCCAGTGAGTGTGTGGGTGAAGAAGGAGACATGGAGGGGGTCTCTGAACCACCAGCACCCACCCGAAGGTGGAGGGGAGAAGCAAAGGTCTCCCCGCTCTCCTCCATTGGCTGGGAAAGGGATTTGGGCAATAAACACGGAAATGGAAACAGTGACTGTGGGGTGCCCTGGGTGCCTTCCTTTGGAGTGGGGCTGTCATCTTATCAGTGCTCTGCTGATGTTGAGGAGATGGGGTTGTTGCTGTGCCCACCAGGCACAGTCTGTCCCACGCAGGGGTAGCCCGGGCATGGGGAGGGGGATATGGAGAGGGTCACACAGTAAATCCCTGGGGTTCATGGTGAGGGGTTTAGAGCAAGAGGTGCAGAGTGAGGTGCAGAGGTGTATGGAGGAGCAGAGCAGGCAGTGAGGGGTGCACAGGGAAGGACCGGGGTGCACGGAGCGGGGCTGCTGTGTGTGTGGCACGGCACAGAGTACATGGAGAGGATGGCGTGGGACCAGGACGCACGGTGATGGGCGTGGGGCAGGGGATTGGAGCCCACGGTGATGGGCGCAGGGCAAGAGGCCGGGGCACACCACGGGGATGCCGGGGGGAGCCGGGCGGGCCGGGGGGTGCCCGGAGGGGGAAAGGCGGTGC
>NW_010195002.1:0-332 GCF_000695765.1 Mesitornis unicolor
ACTCCTAATATTCTGTGATTCTGTGAAGATGAAATGGTCGAGACCCTTGTCATCTCTTGGCTTTATACTGAGTTTGACATATGTGGGATGGAATACCTACTTGATCAGTTTTGTGTCTGCTCCTCTCTGTAGGTGCAGATATGGCACCCATGGTGAGACAGTGGCTTTGTGATTATCTCTCTTAGCAGTACACACTGTCTGGAAAAACATGCTGCTAGTTTTGAGCAAGTTCAGCCAGTTAGAAGAGACTGAGCTGATAAGTAAAATCACTATATAGAAAATTAGTTCTAATAACTCAAATCAGGACACAGGGGAAGTGGTGTATTTCCCTA
>NW_010195002.1:370-3644 GCF_000695765.1 Mesitornis unicolor
TATTTAAACTATACTTTTACCTTTAAAGGTTGGACTAGATGATCCTTGTGGTCCCTTCCAACCTGGTATTCTGTGATTCTATGCTTAATATTACTCTTAGTTGTGCAATTAAAACTACAAGGCACTAACTATGTAACCTTTCTGATGAAATCTGAAATTAGAGAAGGAAAATGCAAATGATAATGACTAACTTTGTAATCAAAATATTTTTACTAAGTCAAAAATAAAAACTAATTTTGTATTGTACTCTCCTCTACTGCATACAAGAATAGAGTCTGATCCTGCAAAGCCCATGGTTTCTTTTTACTCATGAGAGTAAACAAAGGGGTTTATCAAATTAAACCACAAATTTGGGAAAGAATATTTCTTTGTAAAAGTTTTTCTACAAATGCCATCTGAGACATGCTACTGTCACCTTCTCTGCAAGCAAAACTACTGTTAAATTTTGTTTGTGTAACTTGCTTTCCTATAATAAAATGCTATTTTTTTCTAAGTTAAAAATTAAGAACCTGATCCTGCAAGGTGAGTACTTTTCATTGTTATGAGTGTACCATACTGCTCATAATCATAAACACTTGCAAGACCAGCTTCAGATTTTATGAAGGACCAGTTGAGCAAGAACTGAAGAGACAGGTACCTTGAATGTTCAAGAACTCTTGCAAGTAACTTACTTAAGCACATGACTACCTTTACATACAAAAGCAGTCATTTTATATGGCTCGCTGGAACTGTCTTTTTATAACTATTACTTGCATTCAAAGACATGTGTTGTATTCTTTTTAATTATGATATACATGCAGACAAGTTCCCTTTTTTATATGTGTTATACTGGAACTAAACACATACAACTGAAAGTAGATTTTGGCACAGCCAGTCTGTTGCACACGGTAGATCTCTTCTCTCTGATCCAAAAGCTGAAAAAAGCACAACACTATCTAATAGCCTCAGTGGATTCAAATGCTACAGCAAACACAATTTCTTACAATCATGATATTCAAATCAGCAATACTCTCAGACTCATTGCTCACTGAAAAATACTGCATATTGGAAAAGAATTAGGAAGAAAAAAGAAGTGTAATTTTTCCCCAAAAAATTATGATTGTGATCCCATGACCTCTGACCACAACCTACATTCCAAAAGTGACCTCTCCTGCTTCCAAAGTCCCTGGCACAGCAGATCCAAAAGAAAGGATGGAAAAGAAAGGAAGTGACCCTATATAACTTTTCTGTCTTCAATATCTTTAAAGGTGTTATAAATGTATACTTTTACCATCAGTCTTCTAAAATGTTTTTTTTTGCTTAACACAACTTTTAAAAAGACATCTGCTAGTTGATTTAAAAATAATTTTCTGGTTTTGTCTTCTAGAGACTTGAGATTGAATTCTCCTTTTATATTATAACCACAACATGAAAATGAGCAGCACAGTTCACCTTTTGATTTCACAGGCTATTAATATTTAACAGAAACAAACCAAGAAAGAACACTAACTGTATTTCTTCTTGAGATTTTGCAGCTATTTCAACTGAATGTGAAAATTGAAGCAATTATTTACTTTTATCTATTTAAGCCATTTTTATCATCTAACTCATTCCAAACAAACCCTTTAGTCCAAATTATTTTATCCTGACCAAATGATAATCTTTCATCTCCACAGGAAAGCTGTCACAATTTTAAGAACATTCAAATTTCGTTATTTCTGTGTTTATTGCTTAGTGCTCAACAGAGTAATAAAAAAAAGTCACAGTTCCTTTAATTGGACTGCCTCAAAGTACTCTACAATTTACAACCTTCAAACTCATAAAAATGTGTAGCTTTAGACTCTGATACTTGATCTGTACAGGACAGCTATGCCTATGGATTAGGCTGCAGATTCAACTCAAAGGCTCAGGAGATCTAAGCTTCTGTGTACAAAAGGGGTGTGAAAGAAGCCCAACAGAAAAGAACATTAACAAAAGTTATGAGCAGACTGTGTTTTGAAACAGGAATACTTTCCAATATATCTAGTAATTTGGCCAAACAGGGAACTTGTTTGCCACTTTTCTACTTGAGTCAGTGTCAGCTGCACCTATAAAAAGGATTGCTTGACTTTGTCCAAAATATCACTTTTAAACTAATCTGGGCAACTATAACACAAAGTTTATGCAGTACATTGTTAAAGAAAGAAATTGAATGTTGACAGAACAAATGAAACGAACAGTAACATGTCAGGCACCAGGTCAAAAAAATCCAACTGATTTCAGCACTTCAAATAATTCTCTACAGTTGTTTCCTTGGACGAAAAATATGGAAGTCTGTCAAGAAAGAAGCACATTTGAAAATATATTTTGTCAGACATCAATTCTCTGAACTGGTATGCACCATTAGTTTCATTTTGTGTAAACTTTGATTTGAGCAGGTCAGATGGGTTTGCCTCCGTACTATCACTTATTTTTCTTCCTTATCTTTTACCACCCCCACAGCACATGTGCCACCATCCATGAGTCAGTATAGAGATAAAGCGCTGGCCATGTTTCTTGCTAGCATGGTTTAACCTGGCAAGCAGCTAAAACATCACACAGTTCGTTCACTTGCCGTACCCCCTCCCCAGGGGGATGAGGGAGAGAATGGGGAGATTAAAAATGAAGAACTCATCAGTTGAGATAAGGAATAATTAATAATTAAAACAACCCAAACATAAAAAATTATAATGCCAATTGACTGTAACAAGAATAGGAACAACTATAATAAAGCAATCAAAGTTATACTGTCCTGGTTTGAGCTAAATAGAACTAATTTTCTATTTAGTGATTTTACTTTTCAGCTCAGTCTCTTCTAAGTGGCTGAACTTGCTGAAAACTAGCAGAATGTTTTTTTTCCCACACAGTGTGTACTGATAATGTTTGAGGCCACTGTCTCACCATGGGTGCCGTGTCTGCACTTACAGGGGGGGAGCGGACCCAAAACTGACCAACTAGGTATTCCATCTCACATACATCATAATCAGTATAAAGCTGAGGGATCACGAGGGTCTCGACATTTCCATCTTGGAGCCCTTCCATCTTGGAGCCTTCCGTCCGTCTCGACCCTTCTCGATCCTGCAATGGCCGAAATCCGAACAGAACCCTGCTAGTTCGTCTGCTTCTGATCCTGATTTGTGTGTTCCTGCATCCTGCTCCCACCTGCTGCTGAGTCCGGACTGGGACTTTTCCAGTGCTCTGCTCTGCAGAGCCTTTGGTGACATATACATCACTGGGGAGGGATGTGAGGGGAGGATTTTATATTGGTTTTATGTAT
>NW_010195003.1:0-8032 GCF_000695765.1 Mesitornis unicolor
ATAAAACTCTGATATAGCAAACCCCTGTAACACCTCTGAATTCCTCACTGTCTGTGGAGGAAGCCCAAGGCTGCCTAAGACCTCTGGCCAATTGTCGGCACAAGCTCTAGGCCACAGGGAGGTTAGTTTTAAAGAAGATGGCACTTAAGGGACATCTGTGTGACACATGCTACAGTGTCCAGAGATTGGAGTCTATGTATTTTGCTCTAAATCTAGAGAGGAAGTCACTAGGAAAAAAAAAAAGAGAGAGAAAGAAGCACGGGGGAATAAAAGTACTTTTGAAAGAGAAGAAATCTACATTTCAATGAAAATCCTTTCAAGGCATTTCAAATAAGAGTCTGAGAGAAATAATTACAAAGTTTGGAGAGAAAGAACGTTAGCTTTGATATCTTTTTCTTCTATGAAGCAATTAAAATAAGCAATTTTTCAAATACTAAGCAGAAAATTACTAATGGCTGAACCCAAAAGCTTTCATTTCCTTCTTCGGGCCTTTATTCTTCTAAAAAAAGACAAAAAAAATGTGAAGGTGGTTTTCCAGATAGATTAATGCATAAAGCAGTCGCTAGTTGGATGTCATAAAAACTACAGCAGCATAGAATAGCTGAGATTAAGAGCTAGATTTAAATCATGCAACAGTCCAGTTAATATCAATGTCTAATTAAGAAATGCATAAGAAGTCTGTAATGTTGATTTGATGGGGAAAAACTCTAATAGGGTTTCTTTTGGAATTTTCCATTTCAATTGCTGTGTAGACTTTTAATGGATGTCCTATCCAGTCTTTGGTATTAGCAGGAATCATTCTCAAATTAAAACCAAGGCCTAAAATGGAACACAGGTAGACAAATTAGCTTGTCTAGGAAGCAGTCTGGGTAGAATGACAATGTGAGCTCAAGCCGGAATTTTAGTACCAATATAAGAGAACAAATGTCTCAAATCTGGCATGGAAACCCTATCTATTTATTGTTTTAAACAATTTAAACCCCTGTAATTTTAAACAATGCAATATTAAGCCATTTCCCCACCTCTCTAGGCCTGCCAAAATCCCTGACAATTCATATTAGGCAATCCAGACCTCTAAGCATTATTAATTAGTCTTTTTAAATGGGAAGGTTTTCTATAGTTATGTGCATTAGTAGTATGTAGAGGTGGGCTTTTCTTTGCTTGCAATGGCATTTACAGCCTACAGTTCCCTATAACTGTTGATGAACACCATTAATCTCCCACTCCTCTCTGGGTTACTAAAGCTGTTAAACTCTTTGAGCAAAACTAAGCCTGGTGTCTAGGTATGGAAAGGGAACTGGTTTTATGCTGCATGTCACTAATGCCCTGAAGCTGTTAAAGTAGGAGCAGTGTAACTGTTAGTACTCACAAATTGCAAAGAGGGAGAAAGCATAGCACTGGATTAAAGCAGCAGCATATTTGTTATCACCACTTTGTTGTTGACCCAACAAATCCAGAGGGAATTATCTCAAGAATCCAGGAAGACGGCAAACTCAAAATAACCCCTCTGACCCAGGCAGCAGGCACACTGGGGAGTCATTTTTAAGTTCATTAGAACACATTAAAATACAATACATTGACCATGGTAAAGCGAGTCATATGATTGCATCTGTCTACATATTTATTTCTAGTACTAAATCCACCCAGAGACCTTTCAGAATTATATCATTAAGTCTTGTCACTTCACTTAGCAAGCAGAGAGTGGAAAAGACTGGAGGTAAAATCAGAATAACAGCGAAAGTGTGGCACTTCCAAGCCACCGCCCTTGTCTGCAATGTCACGGTCCAAATTCATGCCTGGCATTACTCAATGGACCGATGACGCACAAGTATGTCATATTAAATAGTGATACCATGACCCTGGGGGATGCCCCAAAGATTTTTCTCCTTGAAAGAGATGGGTACTAGGATGTTCTACGCAGAAGGTCTAATGTGAGGACATTCAGGTCATCACAGGTGTCTGATTTTCTTTAACCTCCCTCTTAAATGTATAACTGCAGAGGTATCATGGGTAAAGATGCTTCTAGATGATTGTTCAAATGACCACTGCTTTAGCGGCGTGCTTTGTCTGCAAGCTTTGTTGGACTGATGCAACACTTACTAAAAAAAAAAGAGTATGAAGCAGGTTGCCTTTTGCAAACACATGCAGCAGACAAAAAATAAACAAAACGTAACTTGTCCAATGCACTTGAGAGCCACAAGGTCTTCTACAGTTTTGCTAAATGAGAGGAAAATTTCTCCTTTCCTCCACAAAACCATCCTTTTAGACATTACTGCAGTCATGACCTCACCACAGTTTCTGCATTCTTTCTGAAAAGATTAAAATGAACTAATACACCAGTGATCTCATCGCAGCGTAAAGGACATCTTATAGAGAGGGGAAAAAACCCAGAACTTCAGTGCTTCATTTGCATCAAGAGTAGAAAAAGCACTATAACATCATTGTGGAGAAACACTAAAGGTGTAATGCCAGAAAGGCATTTTTCCATCTTCTTATAAACTATTTGGATTTGTCCTACCTGATCTTGCCTGTTATCCTTTTAGCTGGCTCCACACCTATTCTCTTTCCTTTTTTTCTGGCTTTATCTATATGTTCCCTTGTCTCTTATGTGCCCTTTCTAGAGGTTTTAATGTACCAGATTACTCTGAACCATATACATTAATACATCCAAAATACATTTTGCAGAGTATATACATTCAATCATGTTACACAAAAGTATTTACACATACTTCCCCTGTAGCTTATGTTATTCTGGGTAAGAACACCTTTCCTACTTGTGTATACAGTTCTCAGGCCAAGAAGCCATGGATTATGACAGCTCTCATCTACTCTGGAGCTGCTGCATCTTCTAACAGAAATCGGGAGGATGAGTAGGAAGAGATGATCTGTGTTCTTTGGTAGGAGAGCCTATGCATTAGTATTCATGTAACCAAGAATCCCACCACATTTTTAATGTTGTATCATATTGTGAGACTGGAAACTGGAACATCTTCAGAACAAGTTAATAATGTAATCTTATCTCTTGTACCCATAGGTATTCCGCAGCTCTGGCTTGAGATCACACCGTTAAGCAATGAGGTGACAAACCGGTTTCCTTTCTCAAGCGGCATGTCACGTAGTTGCCCAGGGGCCTGTTTTGGTGGCGGTAGCATCCCCTGACTTCTCAAGAAGAGATGTGATGGTGCAACTCGTTCCTACCTTGTACACTTTGCAGGAGGAGACAAAACTTCTCAGTCCCCTCTGTGACATTTCTTAGCCAGGAAGAAAGCCACGAGGCATCGGGGCAGCCACTTGTTAGACATTGGCAAAGAAACCTCCAAAAACCCTTAAGTGGAGGTGAATTTCCAGGGCTAAAGCAAACTGGTGTAAAGGGTGATGGTGCCTTTCTACCCACCCAACAAGATTTGTTACTCCTAGATGAGGCAGCAAACATATCCAGCCCCATACGCTCTGCAGCTGATAGATCTGCTTTAGTGAAGAGAGCTCTGGTCAGTGATGGGTATTACAGGGTAATACATATTGCAGCCTTAGTAGAAGTCCAAATGGCCTAAGGAGCAGTGCAGAATATCTGTTACCACCACGAAAATAGTGAATGAAAAGCTGTTGTAATTTCTGGCCCTGGGAACCTGATTGGAAGCACAGACTTCCCAAGGCAGATGGGAGTTGGAGAACTTGGGATGTTCAGTGAAGCTGCATCTCCTTAGGTCTACCAGGTCAGCTCAGTCCAGGCCAAAGGAGCAGGGCAAGGTCCTCGGCTCTACTCCAAGTTCATTTCTCTATTGATTATGAAGATCTATTTATAGTAGATCAGGATCTTGAACAGAGACTGGCCTACCAGCTGAGACTGTACAAACTAAATCATATATTCTTCCCCTACAATGGCCACCTTGAGCCTAATCATCACTTCTGCCAGAGGAAAATCTTTGAGGTAAGTTCCCTTGGATATAATTCTTTCTTTCCAGGTTAAAAAAGGGCTGCAACTAATACATATCCTGAGTCGTAATGTGGATTTGCACCTTTCCTGTTAGATATAGCTGGTTCATGTCCAAAGCATTGCTTCTATTCCTAATGCTCACTTACATCGTTACAACTACATTAGTTGCAGGTGTGAAATGCCAACTGATCCACACTTCTCCTGCTGTCAGCAGGAGAGTAAGGCATGTCAAAGGCCTGATTCTCAGAGGTGAGGTCACCAGGATCTCCATTTGCACATCTGCTTTGCTAAACACAAAACTCTGGAGAGTTGCAAAGCTCCAATATGCACCAAATGGGGTGAGTTCATGGGAGGCCATACATAAGAAACTGTCTGTGCTTCTCATTTAGCAGGCATGTCACAGGATTTGCTCTCTACACAAAATATGTGCTGTTTTACAACAGGCAGCATTTTCCTAGTCTTCACATGTGGGTAATTGTACGTTCCGCATTAATAAAGAAAAAACCTACACTTCTCCATGTTATACGATACAAGAGAAGTCAGGACACCAACAGGTCAAAAAAGAGTCTAATAGATTAAGGAACTTCAGAAAGCTATAGTATTAAGTGTATCCCTGTTTGGACTGTGCAGATGTTGAGATCAGGGGAGTGCCTGACCAGAGCTCCTGGAGGGATGATGCTCTTGAAGCCTTCCTTACGCACAGGCACCCAGATATGGTTTTGAGGGCTTCAAGAGAAAAGTCCAAGTATTTCTACTTCCTCCTGCTAGCGGATATTTTTCATAACTTGAAAAAAGTCTTACAATTGTAATGCATTTGCACTTGATGCCTAGATAATGGCTCTTGCTCAAGAACTTCTAATACACAGTATTTTCTACATGTGACATGAGATAAAAGACTAATCATATCTATATGTCTATTTATTGATTTCTACTAATCTAAAATGTCATTCAATATCTGCAATAAAGATGATCTATAAGTGATCTATACAGGCTATTTTTTTTGTCTTCATCTATGGTAAATATTTGGCCTTTTAATGTCATCTGGTTATGACATTATGACTATGGTTATTCTGGACTTACAGGACATTTTAAACACATGCATCTGAACATCATTCATCAGTATGCACTATACTTTTCCTCCCTCAGTTGATTATTTATAATTTTTTGGGGAGGATAGTGGAACCAAAATTGGTCTTATTATGCAAAATGAGAAAACAGGGAATAGGTCATCAGCTATATGCTTCATTACATGGAATTCAGATCTACCATTCCCATAGTGGCTTAATTTGAATTAAAACCAAGTGACTTCAAAAACCCATAGCGTACTGGGGAAAACCATGAGCAGAACACAGGTCAGAGCATGTTTCATGAACATCCGAGATCCCAACCCTGAGATTACGCTGCTCAAAATGGACATCTCCTTAAGGAAGCTGTAAAAATAATCTGATCACAAGGATCAGAAGAGATGTGCTTTTAATACTGAGGTAGAGAAGTATGTGCTTTTCAAAGAAAAGTTTGATTCTAGAAAAGACTTGTTATTTAGGTATGGTAAAGGAACTACGATGTAGCAGACAGCATGGCTTCATGGAAGTGGATCTTGAATTAAGAGGTGTCCTTTTCCCCTGAAACTTACTCCAGAAATTCAGTGCTAAAGTTTACTGTGCTTCATAAGACTGACTTCATTACCTTTCTGATTCCCTGGGCTGTACAATGTAGACATAAAGAACCCTTGAAAAGTAATGGGGAAAAAGAGATACGGATTTTCTTGTGATGACATACAGAAAAAGTATGGCTTGAAAAAATTTAGGATAATATGCTGTGAATTTTTAAAGAAAGTTTAAAGAAACATTTCTAAAGAATCTTTTTCCAAGAGCATGCTTATTTGTTTTATTTTAATTTTTGCCATGTATAATTATGAGAAACTTGCAGACAACTCATAAAATTTTTAGTTTCTGTTGAGAATTGCCTTTTCCAATATAATTCTGTATGCTATTACTTTAGCCCACTGGGTATCATGTAGGCAAGGTGTGAGATTATGCACATGAATATTTCTGTCTACCACTTACGTGTGTGGAGACAATATCTACTTATACTTTCTCCTGTCATTGGTCCTTATTCCATAGAGGATATTCTTAATTACCAGCAAGACAATTTGGTAATATCATGTAAAGTGTTACAGCATCATTTCTGTGATGATTTACACCTGCTAAGGATCTGATCATTGAATTTTAAACCATATTTTAAGCTCTGAAGATAGAGAATATTTCTACAGGACACTATTTTTAATACAAATATTCTCCTTTGTTTAATTTTTCGGCACAGATCTTCTAAATGATATGGAGCTTTTGAACACAAAGACACCATTTTTACACATTTGCATTGCCCTGAAAAATTTAGAGCACACTTCTGTACTGGTTTAAATCAACTCAAGTCTAAATGCCTAAACGCTATTTTCGGCAACTGTGCATGAGGGACGTACCTTTACAGGGATTCTAAAGAACACAAAACTAAAAATATCTCAGTTGCAGAGCAACTTCTCTGTATTTTTTCCTCCACTGTGCGATTACAGTTATATATATTTTTTAACCCTTGTAGGTTTATTTCTGAGTCTGTTGCAAATGATGGAAACTATTCCATTGACTCCAACAAGCTCTGCTTTCTACTAGACTAAGGAAGACATTTGTAAATCAGATTTCCTGGTGGTGACCTACTAATGAAATGGGGAATTTTATAAACCCAATTTTACTTTTATTGGGTAAATGCCCAATATAAATGATTTCAGATAGACACTCAGAAATTAGTCTACTTGTAACAGAAATAAAACAAGGAATACTTACTAATGAGTAATGAATCTCTTTATAATTGCTCCCACATTTGGGACAAATTTTTCCTAAATAATCTACAGAAACTCTGCAATTCATGAGTTTTGGTAGTGATTATGAACAAACACCACTTCTTATATATGATAAAAATTACTTACATTTGGAAGGATTTTTTGCCCCTAAAATTACTTTTCTGAGGCTTTACTTCAGTCGCATTTTCTACTTCTAATACAAAAACAGGAGTTCTTATCAATTTAGAAGAGAAATAAAACTAAAAATCCAGGCAGAACAGTAAAACGTGGTCTGTTTTAAAGTTCCAACTCATAATAAGAATCTGTTTTGTGCCATAGTTCTTTCATGAACTCAGTTTTCCATAGTGCATTCAGTGTTGTAATAATGCAAATCAAATACAATTTTAATAACTCTTTCCATTAAAGTGATCTATTAATGTTTTAAGACTCCAACACTTATGAGCATGATTCTAATTGCATGATTTTGCTGCAGGCAGGTTTTATAGATCTGCCTGATCTTCGGATATTTGCACCGTTAGGATTATTTTAAATAAATTAGTTTTTGAAAGAGTTTCAGTCTCAGTAACAACAGTTGAGTTTGATAGTGGTTATCTTGTGGGTAATTGTATTTATTAGCTTCCATGAGAGAAAAAACTAGATAATTTTAGAACTCTTTGAAAGGACATGGCTGAGGTTTATACAATGATAAATATTATGAACAGTGTTCTGAAGATGGGAATATCTATTCACTATGTTAATACAAGGAGCAAAAGAGGTTTAAAGTGCACAACATTTTGTATTTGTTATGCAGCACAATTAAATTGTGGGACTTTCTGCCACAGAATACCAAAAATATGAGATTAAAAAAGCACTAGAAATTCACGGAAAATAGTCCCTTTGCTACCATTAAACATTTTTGTTTTATCCAACTTCTACTGTCAGTTTCTAATATAAATATTATAGTTTCTGTAATGTACCAACTGACAGGAACAAGAAAAATACATCAGGAGAATTACTTTGTGTTTGACTTTTGACATGTTTCTGTATATCTGCTAGAGGTTTCTGCCACAGACGGTGTGGGGCTAGCTGGATATCTGGTCTAACCCAGCACAGCTACTTCTAGGCAAGACAAACGGTGGTGTGAAAGCTCCTTCCTCTCTCCAGAAGCCTGTGAAAAACCTGAGTTTTTCTTGTCATTCGGCAGAGTTGGGTCAGGAAAGAGAACAGGGTGGGCCTTGGAAAGAAGGTAAGGAGGGCAGCAGGAA
>NW_010195003.1:8063-11720 GCF_000695765.1 Mesitornis unicolor
AGCATTTGCTGAGTGGCTGTGAGGGCCCTTACCTTGACACGGTCCCCAGGCTTTATCTCTAGGGGGAGGCCCTTGGCCACCAGCATGCTGGATCTCCTCCTCGTACGCACTGTTCTTCCCCTTGAGCATCACTTGAGATCTACAGCAGAAGATTCCCTCCTTCAAGATGAACCCAAACATTGACATGATCTTGTACTCTTGATTCAACTTTTCTTCTGCAGAGAATTTACACCTACTTTTGTTCATGACAAATGTCTATATAAGCCTTGAACAAATGAGTGTTAAAACTAGAAGTGGTAATTCTCTTGGGGGGTTAAAGAATTACTATGTTCCTGATTTTGCTAATTGTACCCTAAGAAGTGATTCCTTGTTTGCAAAATTAGTATGTTCTTTAGTGAATATGGCTTTACCCACTCCAACAGTGCTCGTTCTTCTGCCTATTTTTTGGTGAATTCTGTGTCTGGCATGCCAGAAAAGAAAAAAATTTCCTCTGATATATCATGAGTGCATTTTTCTTGCAGGATGGAGTCCTAACAGAAGGACTTGTCGAAGAGTTTACACACTGGCAAAGAAATAGTGTACAAGCTGTGTAAAACCTATGACAAATTTTTACTTCAACAGAAACACACTAGATCAGTCCTATTAGAGTAATGAAAAGGACAACAGGCCATACGCATATAGACCTGAAGAAAGATAAGCTTTTGCTTGAATGGATACTCAGAAGTATGGATAATTTCAGCAATATTTGAAATTCTCAGCGCTGGATTAAGTCAGAGCATGAAGTTCTCAATTATTCCACCTCAGAAGCCAATCCAAGCAAGAACACATTGAGATACTGAACGAATGAGAAAAGTGGATCATGTATGGGGTTTTCCATGAAAACTTCAGATTGGAAAACGTCAAACAGGCAGAAAGGTTCAAAAGGAATAATGTGGTTCTCATGCGGCTTCTCAACTGAAAAAAAGATGTTAAAGATGTTTCAAAATTATTGCAAGTCTCCTGATAGATATTTTTCTAAATGAACATTTATTTGCTTGGAAATATGTTTTGGTTTTAAATTTTAATTTAGAAGTGAAAGCAAAAAAGTGAAATATTTTGAAATTACTGAAGCAAATGACTCATTCTGATTTTTTTCTTTTTAGCAGCTTATTGGTTAGCCAAGAGAATTAGTTAAGAAAAAAGAAATCTTGAAAACTCCTAGGGGACAGAAAAAACCCAATCCCTTGCCAGCTATAAAATGAGAGAAAAATATAGCGGCATTTTCATTTAACACAAAGATGTAGTAAAATACCCATATTTTCATAGAAGTTGCAAAAACTTGAACTCAGACACACTCTGGGTTTCTTCCCAAGTGTGATGCTTACATATGGTAACTGATAGTGTTTTTACTAGACCTGGTCATGTACACTCTTAGATAAATAACTGGAAGTATTTCAGCCTCTGCAGGGGTTATAGTCCCATTTTTTTTTTTGCTGTTACAGGAAGCAGGGCAAGAAGCACGAGCAGGAATTTCACGGTTTTAGTCTAGTCTCATGTGTTTAAACAGAAAATGACGATTACATTTTAAATAATTTAAAAGTGGGGCTATCCAAGGACAAAGGGCCCTGGATGCCAGGAAGGGTTAAGCTTTGTAGTGGGGAGAGAGAAGGCCTGCATAGCTACACTGTGCAATGCTAATGGTGTAGGGCAAGAACATCCTTAGATACCTGCTCAATTTGTCAGGAATTTCTCTTCTGAACTTCCTCCAGCTTTCTTCAGAACACCTTTAGTCCTTTTATCTGCGAGCTATCTCAAAGTTTACTGTCTTCCTATCACCTTGGCTGAATCACACTAATAGTCAGCTAATTACATGTGAACACTCTAATTTGCTTTATGTCTTTCTCAAAAACAAAAAGTGCGTGTGCAGGCATGCACATGAGCAAACTTTTGCTCATGCTATGAAATCGCAGCACTGTGTAGAATTGGTGCACCGGCCAAAGCGTGATAAAATATGTCACATGCGTGCTGCCCTCTCCATTGCTTTTCCCCACTGGGCCACCACCAACACTTGTCATTCCTGATTTGCAACATCACCTGTTGCTCCAACACCAGGCTTCTCTAGACCAGAAACTGAAGCAAAGAAGAGAAATACGTGTTTGTCATTGAACTGAACTGAGAAGAAGGAAGAGGAGAATGATAAGATCATAGCCTGCAGCACTTTGTTTATGAGAACATCCTTCCAGTGATATATGTCTGCACCAGGTGAAAGTATTGTGTCACCCCTAACATATTTTAAATGCCAAGGCTGTCATGCAAGAAGACAATGATGAACAAGTTCAAACAGAATATGGTATTGTAGCCATGTACAGAGCGTTACCCTTCAAAGGTTTGCACTGGTACTGTTTCTTAGCAAAATGTTTCCAAACTTTTTTATATTCCCCTACAGAACCTCTCTCACACAGAATTTAAACTAAATGAAAATACTTCTATTGCAGATAAATCGATGGGGTTATACATAAGCTAGTGTGTTTTCTCAAGCAGGTTTTCCAGGCTATTTCACATGTCCTCCCTGCCATAGTTATCTGAGCTTCTCATAACTCCTCAGATAGGAACCCTGCTTCGCTTAGCAAATAGGCAAATAAAGATAAGTCCACACTGTGCACTGAGGAGCAGAGACTGGCCCCAGGTCACTGCATGTCAGAGGTTTACTCAGACTAGTTCTAGCATGCTCCTGGGGAGTGAATTCCCGTTACATGCTGGAGCTTCCAGACGATGTAATATGGTTTAATTTCATGCAAAAGAATTCAGTTTGCATGCTCTGAGACTGCCCCGCATTATGGGACAGAGTCAGCAGGGTCATTTGGAGGATTCACTTCAAAAGTGCACTCCTGGGCCAAAGTGAAATGCTAATGTAGAACCATCTTTTGTCACAAAGCAGGTTTCTTGATGAAGCAGGACAGTTTTCTTCCCAGATACTTATCTTGAGCTCCACTGCACGAACACCATCACGGTGTTATAACGCTATTGCACAACATAACTTGTTTGCTCAGACTGACAGCTCAAATTGAGCCTTGGGAAAGCCATCATCCAACACACAGTATTGAACACGAGCATGACCATATCCACCTTGGATTCAGGTGAAAGAGCTTTAGCCATGTATGGCACATGGGAATGAAGGCAACCATGACACCACAGAGCTTTAAGTCTTTGAGGCAAGCTAAGGTCAGAGCCACTCCATGAACCATCCAGGACAGCATTAATAACACTTTACAAGAGAGAGGAAAGAGAGCTTCTGATTGCCCGAAAAAAAAGTTCAGGGAGCTAGGATTTCTTAAGCACTTACCAAGGTCCTGTGTGGGCTTCTGTAACATGTTCAGCATTTTCCCATCAGTTTTCCTTTCTGTAAAATGGAGATATACCTTATTTTTCTCACAAGGTTAGTAGGAGGATTTTCCAATTAAGGTTCTTTATAAATGAAAGTGTCTTGCAAACAGTATTTAATCACCTGACTAAAAATGGTCTCCAACTTCTTTAGGCAGAACATTAGTTTTTATAGGGACTAGTCATGGTGCCCAGCTTAACATGAGGCTGCAGGATCATACTCTGCATCTTTAAGACATAGTTTACTTCTGAATCAGTAAATGTACTAGACAAAGCAGCCATTATTTATGCATTCCT
>NW_010195003.1:11751-69038 GCF_000695765.1 Mesitornis unicolor
GGCAAGGTGAAAATAATAGAATAAACATCATATACTTCATTATGATATCGGTTTACACTTCCAGGGTACACAAAAAGAGGCCATTTCATCAAGCTAATTGCCTGAAAGTAAAAGAGAGAGAACTTTAGCTATTAGTCTATTATGGGGCTTTTTTCTTAATCACAAATAGGGGCCGTGTGTCCCCAGGGGGATGTGTATTCTAATTTACAATTGAACTACAGATCAGAGCAATCAATCTTGTGCAGCACTTTTACAGTGTAATTGCTGCAACATAACAAATAAAAAAAAAAGCAGCCT
This sequence comes from Mesitornis unicolor, assembly GCF_000695765.1. Lineage (NCBI taxonomy): Eukaryota > Metazoa > Chordata > Aves > Mesitornithiformes > Mesitornithidae > Mesitornis > Mesitornis unicolor. Next base: position 12,049 of record NW_010195003.1, read on the forward strand.
AAGTCGAGTTTCAGCTTGAGGTGGAGATATTTACCAGGCATTGGTTCGGGGTGGGAGGGAGGCAGAGAGAGAAGAGAGGCGCCAAAGCCATGAATATGCAATGAGGGCTCATTAGTGCCCCAGTGTTGCCATGACGAATGGCATTATCCCCAGACTGGTGCAGCCTAAACATGAATTTTATAACGACCCATTTATCATGACTTGTCATGGGCTTCTTTACTGTACTTTCTACTAACTCTCACACCTTCCACCATTATCACCTCAGAATCCTTTCCTTTTGTTGTTTCATCTTATTCTAGCTTAGGTTTTGGTAATGAGTCTCAACTGATAAGGAGAAGAGGACTGCAAATAGCAACATGCTGGTGTTCAAGAGCTTTGAGCTTCCTAAGCTGAAGACCCACTGCCAAATGCGTAGGTGGTCTTCAGTCCACTTACCAGTGGATAAGTGTCCTCGTTGTCACAAATATCTGCAATCTTGTCAGTTGACTCAGAAGAAAGGTCTCAGATTGACCGAGCATCGAGACAACTATCTTTCCATTCTGGCAGATGTGATGGATGAATCTGTTTTGTTGACCTAGGCCTGTCTAAAAGTGCTCTCCTTCAGCCCACTCCAGCTATGTGCACAGTATAAAAATCCACTCCTCATCTTTACGTTGCTAAAGGTACTAAATTGGATAAATAGACAAAAATGGCTGTCTCCCCAGCTTCAGTTAAACTAAAAAAAATGTACTAGATGTAAAACCTTGGAGACAGGAAGAACATTTACCTTCCAGAGGTGAGAGATTAGCCTACTCTAAAGGAAAACAAAATTACTGTAAAGCAATTAGTGTCTGACTTTAGCTCATTTTTGGTCACTGCACGTTGTCTCTGTTTTACTGCTGTCCCTTTGGTCTACCTGATTCCACATTTAATATACCACTGCTTATAAAGAAATCCCTGTGGCTCAGAAGGCTGAATTGCCACTGCTGGGCTAGGGCCTGCTCTCTACTATATAGAGGCTTTCATTTCCCAAGTTATGAATCTGACAGCTCACGGCCAAATCCATGCCAGTTTATTTCTGAGAAGTCTGTCCTCATTATTTACCCCAAATAGTTTCACTGTCAGTATGCCTTTTTTCCACTATGAAGTGACTAGAGTATCTGAAAGTATCAAGCCTCTCTTTGTTGGATTTTACACTTTTGCTATTACAAGAATTTGTCTTTGGGGATAGAAAAATCAAGCAACTTATTTCCAGCTATTACTTGGATAGGACTTCATGTTCTTAAACAAGTTGTGAGCTCCCATGATCTCTGAAAACAACTCTCCTGAGGTCTTACATCAGGATAGTCCTACAGTTCTTTCATTACTCTACTGGATGTTTGAAAATATTAAAAGGCATCTAACATCCCAGTCCAGCAATTTATAGACTCGGAGCCTGGTGCTGTAGCTTTCAAAGCCTCTATTTCTTCCACAAACTCCTCACTTTGCTATTATTGTCGCCAAGACAGGCACATGTTTCACTAGAGGAGCAGTTTGTCAAAGCAACAGTCCATTACCCAAAGATTCATCACAGGTTCCCACTTCAGTACGCAATGGAAGAGAGCCCAAATGTCAGAAAGCGAGGAGAAAGGAAAGCTTCCTCTCAAAAAGGTGCTTTAGGTAAATGGCACACCTCGATTAAGCTTGGCAGAGCTGATTAGGCCAATACATGCTGATGTGTTCTTGCCTTTTTTTTTTCCTTTTTCAAACCTATCTGTGTTACTTTGAAATATACACGTGTAGTTTTTTAAAGCTGCAGACATCACTTTGCACAAGTCCCTGACCTTTGACGGAGAACCCTAGCTCACGCTGCAATATAAATGAAGTTCTAGTAATTATCAGGACACAAAAGATGAAAAGAAACCACTCTTAAACCAGAAATGACCATTAATATCGCAGAAAATGTCTGTTACCTTCACAAGGACTCAGAACACAGCAAATATTATTCCTAAGAATAAATATTTGCCCTATGACCCAGGTGATCTGGATGATCTATTGAGTGGAGAGAATGGAGAGTTGTCAGAAACAATATAATGTAATTAAATCCTTCTTTTTTAACTCCTATTAGGAGTTCTAAAACTTATTATTGCCAGTCACTAAATTCAGATTGATATACCTGATAGCCAATGCATTATCTGCAGTTTATGGGATGGAATAAGCAGATTCCTGTTTGAGTTGGTTTTAGTAATTCACAGGTCCCATCCAGGGAGCTTACTCTATTATTTTATACCAACACTTGCAGGTCCCTCAGGGAAACAAGCTCATCTTTCTTCCACTCACCTCATCAAAAAGATAGACGTTGAAACAAAGATTATTAAAGGCCAGCCAATGCAGATGACATCTAGCTCTATGTCACTTTAACATCCAGTACCACTATAGTCACAGCAGAGGTTTTGAGGTTGAGACCAACAACCATATGGAGGGCAGCTGCCTAAGACAGAAAGGCACTCACTGTTCCTCAGTTGATACACAAATGGCAATCATTAAAATAAAATAATTGCAATCCTTAAAATACTAAGTCTTTGGTTCTAAACCAACAGGCCTGTAATGATAGGAAACACCCAAATTTCGGGAGGAAAAAGATGACTTGTGTTGTCACGTGAATCCAGATTCCAATAAAAATGTGGGCTGTGAGATCACTTCAAAGAGAAATTAAGAAATTTATGAAAAAAGTATACTAACTTACATTCAGTAGTTTGCTACATTTACAGATGACAGAATTCCTGAACTCAAGATGAAAGCCTCTGCCACAAAAAATCCTCCCGAAAAATAAAACAAAACCCACCAAACTGGAAAAGAACTGCAGGTGTGATTACTATATAATGCGTTCAATATCTGCTCAACTGACATATTTACAAGAAAACCCCCAAAAAGCAATTACTATTTCCCTGTATAAAAAGCACACTTCTCGTGATATGATAAAATACTAACCCTGAGTACAAAACTTTTTCTGAGTGAATATTTGAACACCTATGTAGAGCCAGGAAGATAACTCTTCTATGCTGGTAAAGACTACTGGTCTTACGACATAAACCCAGCTAATCTCTTTTTTTTTTTTTTGAGAAATTAATCCCTCATTCCTCGGCTGTGTTTCAAACATGATCTAATTTTTTGTCTCCCTTCAAAGCTGAGTTGTAGTCATCCTTATGAACTAACGATCTTTTCCTCTGGATAGACTTCAGCTTTGTCTTTAAGGTTCCTCCGCCTTTCTCTCCGCAGAGCCAATGGCTTGCTGTTCTCTACTTTTAAACAAACAAACAAAATGTCCTTCTTCCCCCTCCTCCCCACTTTCTTTAATGACATCTTCAGTCATTAATGAGTTAATAAAAATCTCAAAGTCATCTGGGAATAGATAAGGAGAAAGAAAGAAGAGTATTGTACACATAATGACAGGCTCCCTGCTGGCCCTAAGATGTCATGGGTCAGCCATGTCAAGAATGTGTGTGCCCAATCATCTGCTGATTTTTATCAGCAAGGCCTCAAGCAGAATCTGACGCGGCCAGTTTGGGAGTTACAATGAATAAACAATGACTTCTTGGATTGTTGGTGGCTGTATGATAGAGTGAGAGGGTTTATATATACTAAAACATGATGACATTAGCAATCAATATACCAATTACTGGACAAGTTATTGGACGAAGAATGTACATGTCTTGAGCTTTGTGCACTTTGAACATGCTACTAGTGATGGAGACCACAGAAATAATGTTACTTAACCCTTCACAAGCTAGATATGTAAATACATGACGACGCCTTGAAGTTTCTGAGAGCATGCGGTAAAAGAAAACCTGGTCTGATTTAGCATATTAAGCCTTTCAAATAGAAGACATAAGCCTGACAAATTTCTTTTTTATTAGGACTTGAGAAAGAAGGGCATTGATTTTTTTCAAGTGCGCAGTTGAGTGCTGGAATTCTAACAAATTTAAATTGTTCTCCATAAAAACTTCAGAGGAAATCAATTTCTTTTCACCCAAACACCCTTAGCATAGTACACAAACTTCATCACCGAGAAGTTAGAACTTCTATAGGATGGCTAGGCAAATATCCCAACAGCTCTCATCCACCTATTCTGCAGCAGAGAAAGGCAGATAAAACTCCTACACACTTTTCTTATTCCTGTGCTACTAGAAATGCATTTCTGCATTTGATCAGTGATCATTCTCTTACTTCTTATAGTCAGCTCAAAATATTCAGTGTTTAGGAGTTATTTTTCTGTTATTCTGGAAGTGATTGTGAAGATTCAATGCCAGTGTTATAATTGAAGCCAGAATAAAATGTGGTTAAATTCAAAGTACAAACATAGAAGACAACTGAGGTGGAGACAAATGTGGCAGGCAGACCTGCTGTATCTGTGGGCATAGCAGAAGTGTTATCTAGTTTGAAGTTAAATGCTATCAGCTCTCCATTGGCCACTAAGATGGACAAGTCCATGATCTAATGAAAAGCTCATGGCTTTTGCCCTGAATGCACCACTGAAATGTGGGAAAGAGATTTTATGATGGTTCTCCATGCTTCTCTGTGTAGCCTATGGATGTCAACTTTTACTGAAATCTGGGAAGCAGCAATGCCACATACCCTTTGACTTCAGCTCAGGTGGGAGCAAACAAGGCAAGGCATAAATATAAAATTCAACTTTGCTTGCCAGGGCATCAGCCAACGCTATAGAAATTGTGCAAAAGTAGAGAGATAGAAGAGTTCAGACATCAGACTGACACTGCATCCTTGCTGTGTATCAGCGGCTGAATAAAATCTTGAGATACATCTCTTACAGATCACTTTTGTGATGTAAGGGCTAAGGTGTTACTCTAAATTACTATCAAATCTACTCTGGCTTCTCAGAGCACTAAGCACTTCTCAGAGTTGTGTTGGATGGTAATGGCAGAGGGACCGGTCTCAGACAAAGGGGAAAAATAGATGTGACTGCATCTGGTTTTAGCTGCAATGGTTATGAAATGTTCAGCTGGATCCTTTCAAAAGTCTCTTCACTTCCCATTGAGTAAGTTCTTGAAAAGTTTGGAAGTAAATTTGTCCAGCACATCTGATATGAATAACAAAATGCTTTTAAATGTAAATGTTTCATAAAATAGCACCATTACCGTACATTTCAGTGAATACAGTTAAAAAACCCAACTCAATAATCCCTCCTCTGTAATTTACAATTAACTTTTTGCCTCAAGGTAACAGCTACTTTCACAAAAACAATGGTAATAGATTGACCTTGTTATGAATGGATAACAAGCTGGAAACAATATAGTTTGTCACAGAGCATTAACTGTTACTGTTGAAATTGTAAATAATGTGTATAGAACTTACAATGTAAACGGCTCCCCTTAAAAATATTAATTATGTCGATTAAACACTTGATGTATAACGGATTATTCTGAAACCTATTTAAGTCCATGTCAGACTGAGTACACCATTTTCTAAGATACCATTCGCAGAATACTGGAGACATCTATGGCTGTGCCCCAACTGCTCAAGGTGGACAAAGGGCTTACAATCAAATATCACCTTAAATTAAAGATACACGGCTGCTTTTGCTTGGATTGCTTGTATGATTTTTTTCACTGAGTACAGCATCAGAAGATTAGACTGTCTAGAGACACCAGGCTCTTCTGAGATGCTTTTAGGCTGCTTTGGAAACTAATGAGAAGCAACCCTCATCCACTGGCCACTCACTAAACGATCTCTATGGGATACAGAGTACTCTACTGGCTTTTATGCCACTTTGTAATCACTGGTAATGGGACAGAGGAATACAGATAAGTTTTTACACCTTCTCACACAAAAGTGATGCAACTCATCAACCACAAGCTGGCAATAGCTATGAGGGTTGATGTTACTCAGCTGATCTCTTTCTATGTCCTTTGGAGCCAGAGCTGTGCTCATCTGGGAGCAGGAGATTGCTATCACATGGCTTTAGAGAGTGATACAAAACTGGTATATAACACATGGCACAGAAAAGATTAGATTTTTTTTTTCTCCCAGTGCCTAGGGACCACTAATTCATGAACAAGAGAGTAAGCCATATTTCTGCGCTTCCCAACCACAATAAGTGTTCCTCAGCTGTAGCTCAAGACTGGACTTAACAGCACAATACTTCAGTGTTCTGGCTAATTACCATGTGTAGACTGTTGCATTATAAAGGAGGGATTCCCACTAGATTATCTACATAGAGAAAGTGATATTAAAATGACAAGCCACCAAGAGGTCAAATAACCAGTTGCCAGAAGTTAGAATAACTAGACTGTGGAGCTGCAATATCTGAGGAGCTGGCGTGTGTCCCAGGACTGGTTGTCACACAAATGAAAGAAAAGACAGCTGGAATCTTTTTGGATTGACTGTTATTTTCTCTGAACATAGTGTAAATCTATCACTTTGGTTTTTTAACCAAATGCCTGAACTGGGAGTTGAAAAACTGATTCAGTAAAATGTAAGGTCTTTTTTATACCTTATTTTTGTGTGTGTGAGCTTCATTTACTTGGTTTAACTTTATCCTTTGGGATCAAGGACTGTTCAGACAGCCTGAGCATAAAGAGTCTGATTACACTTAGGGCTCTTCAGTGCTCCTGTAATCCAAGCAAATACATTACATCCTCTCTTGCCAAAAGGTGTGTTCTCCCACCTGGGCAGAAACAAAGTCACTGTATAACTGAGCAGGCACCTCTTCCCCCACCATGGGGTCAACATCCCAGCACGAGGCTGGGTAAGGAACACTCAAATTTCCCTCCGCTCAATGCTTCTCTCTGGGCAGCTCTTGTTTCACCCTCAGTTAAAGTTTAGCTGTTTGCTATAGATTCGGTGCCATCTCTTTAAAGATGTACATCTGAATGGGCAAGAAAGTTAGGGATTAGCAATGGGCAGAGGTCAAACCCGTCAAGACTTTAAGCATGTCGTTGGTTGTAAAACAGATTACATTACTGGCAGCTCTTTGCCAGATCAGTACTTCGATGCCAAATGTTAATCCTTGCTGGGGACAAGATGGCTTGTAAATGTTATAGGAGAACACAGCTTTTCCTGTAGAAAATAGGCATTTATGGTTAAAACACAGCGATTATTTTCTCATGCTTACATTTGCATTTCATGCCAATTCACTCTTGGTTGCTATGAGCTTTGCTTCAGTACTTACTTTTAATTGCTGAAGATATTTATTTGTATAACTAAGGAGAGCATGGTTGAGTTCTTAAAGCACTGGGGAGCAGAACAGCCAGAGCTCAGTCTCAAGCTTTTCCAGAGAATTGACTCTCTGACACTGGGCAAAGGCTGTTTGCTTGCTGATCCTTAGTTTTCCCATCTGTAAAATGGAGCTGCATGTAAAAAGGATCTTGTAAAATTTTATTTATGACTGTCAGAAGAACAGTGTTTATTGAATTTGTAAAGAAATTTACCTATTTTAGTGTGGCTAACTACATATCTGTGACTTGGTAAGTAATGCCCTTTCCTACAATTAGATAGCTTTGGGTGAGCTCGAGTTTTCAGGTCAGGTGCTTGCACCAATACTAAACCAACACAAGATTTTAAAATAATGGGAGACTCATCTGGCCCAAAGTTTATTCTGCTGTGGACCAAGAGCCTAACTGGGGGGAACCAGCAGCTGTTATTAACGAGTGCAGGACACTGCATGTGACTAAACATAGTCAGGAAATTCGTATTACACCAGTAGACCTCTATTAGCTGACTGTTCACAAAGCTATACCCCAGTGCCCAACCTGTAGTAAGTCCTTTGGCTGTTCCATATGAAAGGGTAGCAAGCAGATATGGGAGCAATCCATGTTCACACCTGCTTTTGGTATCTTGAGATCCTCAGTGTCTCTGTGCCTCAGTTTCTCATCCATATTTTGGGAGGCAATGAAATTCTCTGCTAAGCAGAAATCAATAAAGCTTCACTTTAAAGGGTCTGATGAGGTCAAAACCACTAGCGTCTGATGCACATGGGTTTTAGAATATAGGGGAGCATGCAAGTTCCCAGGTAGGTTTGATAACAGAGCTCATAAAATAAGAAAAGCAAATACAATCTGGGGAAGCCTGAGCTTCTAGTTTTCATGCCACTTAGACTTAGTAGCTATAAAATTAGAATACTCTGGCAGAAGGGGATGCAACATTTTTTCTGGCAAGAAGTAAAAAATTATATGCAGCATACTAAGTATTAAATTCTGTTAGTTCAGTTTTGTTATGCAGATGGATTTTTTTTCCTCCTCTTCTACTCTTTAAAATGTTTTGAATTAAAATAGCTTACTCAAGGTCACCGAAGGCATATGGTCCTGCTCAAAACTTTAAACAAAACATTAGTTTTTACAACCTTTTGTAATTTGGTATTGTACACAACATGGTTATAGAAGGAGTTTCTGTAATCTTTGCAGTGGGTGACAGAAATATGAGAGCCAAATTTATAAGCCATTTAGTGAAGCATTTAATCAATTTCATGCATAGGAAATAACTCCGATTGCTTTGCTTTATCAATCTTGCTTTCTCAGAGACCTGCAGTCACCCCAACCTCAAAACACTTAAGTGCGTGTGGGGGGAACCATATGCAAAAATCCAATGCTGTACACAGCGTCAGGAACTTCTGAGGGCTGCTTAAACTTACTTGCCAGCATCAATAATCCCTCTTGAGGCTGTTAATATATTTCAGAAAGAAGGCGGAAAGCCCAATATTTATAGGAAGTTGCAAGGCCTCTTTTTACAGAGATTTTCATTAAACACCCTTTGTCTAGAATGAGTCTGTGACACTGTGTAGAGTTATGCAGATTAAGCTTGCCTCTAATACTAAAGCAACTATTTTGCCTTTAATCACTTACAAACACTCAATAAACCTCCCTGCATCACAAGTCCTTGTGTTTCTGTAAAATATGAATAGCATATCATTTGATAAATTCAGAAAAACACTGCTTGAGATAATACTGCTCACTATGGCCATAATAAGAAAAAACAACACATTGAGGTCTAGACTGTCTTGAAGCCCATGTAAGAGTCACTTACCGATGATCGAGACTGAGGGGAGCTTTATCTCCTAAGAAACTGAAGGATTGGAGTAGTTCCTCTTGTGAGCTTCAAACCATGTCTCTAGACGGACCACTCAACCCTGGGGCAAGCAGAGGGAAGCAGCACTCCTCACCCCTTCCACAAGGCAACTTGTAATGCTCCTCACCCTTTCTACAAGGCACCTTGTGAACTGGAAGATCCTTAGCTCTGTTCTTTCTCTAGTGGCATCTGTAGTCATGTGGAGATGGAATACGACTGGTCTACCAATATATGTCAACTCAAGTTACTACTCTTTCTGCAGGAGACAAAGGAAAATACTGCCCAAACCAAACTCATTCACTTCTGTATCTGAAAACCCTACCTGGCTTAAAAGACTATTTCAGAGTACTTTTTTTTTCATGTACTACAACAGCTTGTACAATACTCTAAGCAGAGTACTACAGAGTGACTTCTTTTCCCTGAGTGAAAAATTCCTGAAGGAGCAAAAAGGCAATCTTTCTGATAATCATCAGCTGCTCAACTGTATTAAATTTAGACAAGGCTACAATAGTGCCAGAGTTGTCCCCTGCCCTCTAAAATTAGAACTGAAAGAATGGTGGGCATAGCGCTAAATATATAACTCATTTAAAAATAATGTGCTCTCAGGCTTTTCTAATGCTTGAAAAACTGATCATCATAAATCCCTAAAGATCTGTTTGCACAGCCAGCCCTCCTCCACCAGCCCCAAACATGTTTCAGTAGGATATCTCTTTTCCTGAACATTCACATTTCTTCACAATATAGAGGAGAAAAAAAAAGCAGTGAAGGTTTGCTGCAGTTAAACAATACCTTTCCTATTTATCTAGGAGGACAGATGCTTAATCCAGTCCATGCTTTCTATATAGAAGCAGGAAAAAAAGAGGAAAGAAAAATATTTTAAAGTTGATATTTACTATTTCTCATAGGCACTACTCCTGGAACAGTGGATAGAGGCTATACATTTTAAATGATCACAAGTGTGAGCTTTAGCCCTTCAAGCTGTAGAAAAACCTTAGCAAACCTCTACAGAAAAAAAACCTCAACAAATTAAGAAACCTCATTTTCCTACTTCTGTTTCTTAGATTTGGCCAACCCTAGCACTAATAATTTTTGCATAAATAAAATAAGCAGAATGGATTAAGAGCAGTTTTGTATAGAAACAGAACCATAGAAAACATAGGACAAAACATCTTCTCTTAGGGTCAGACCAGTTTCTAGACAGTTGATGATCTCATCTTTACTTCCATACTCCCTTCTAACAACACATACAATCCACCCAAGGAAAATATACCTTAAGGAAGGCAGCCCTAGGGCTGCACTGAATTTATAGCCAGTTGGGACCTGGCATGTAAATTGGCCCAAAGGAATGCTGGGACCTTGGAGGACTTAAAAGACTCCATCTCATGGTACTAGCTGTTTCTCTTTTTTGGTTATTTCAACTATCACAGCACCTGCAGCAGATGGTGAGCTTTTTAGAAGAGTGATATAAGGGAGATGGGAAATATTTATCTGGGAGGGATTCATAGAGGTACCTAAAAGCACTTCCCTGTTTGGTATGGCTTTTACGTGGGGGAGGGAAGAATAAGTTTGGGCTCTATAAAAAACCAAATCCCACTTCACTAGAAAAGCAGAGAGGGAGTTTGTGTGTGAAGTTGGGGGCCTTAGTTAAGAGATGCTGCTACTTCACCACAAAATTTAGCCAGAAATAGTGTGTGGTGGTGGTGGTGGTGTTTTCCTGCTTCTTTAATTGCTCTTTTTTCCCCTTATGCTTATGGGAAACTGGAAAGGTCTTGGGTCTGTGCTTTCAGCCTTTTGTAGGGCTGCGAGAGGTGCATGTGCCACAAGAAATGGGTCTGGACTTGATCTGTTGCAAATATAAAAGGTTGTTAGGGAAGCAAACAGGTCATATTACACTATTCTTGTACCTTAAATAAATCAAGAAAGGTGTAAATGTGCTAGTCATGAACTTATTTCTCCCTTGGGCTACTTCCATGAGATGTTTCTTTCTCTTCCTTCTCCCCTCCTTCTACTTTTGCTAGTTTGGATGGCATCAGGTCATTGGAAGGCTTTGATGAAAATAGTAATATTGAAAAGGCCTGTTTTCTGTTTGCTCATCTGGAATGTTCTAGGAGGGAATTAACTCATTTAATTCTTCACCCATAAATTTTGGTGTTCTCTTTCTAGTTTTGTCTTCCAGAAATGTTAAGGCAATAAAAGTCAAAGAAGCTGCAGGGTTTTTTTTCTAGGTAGAGATATACCTCTTAATATCTTAATCACCATGTGATCTGCTGCGGTTTTTTTTAATTTTTATTTTTTATAGTAGAAACTGAAATAAAAATATCTGTACTGGAGAAAGATAGTTCCTACCTGGAAAAGTTTCTCACAATACAAATCTAGGTTTTTGAGAGGAGAAAAATAATATAGGAACTCAAGGTTAAATTTTTAATTTTTAAATTTTTTTAAATTTTTTTTAGGAATCCAGCATGTGGATCCAGTGATGAGTGGGCAGCACAGAGCACATGGCTGGGGCTGGTGTTGTTCACATGTGGAACATCCCAGTTTGATGCCAAGGGATCTGCAGTTGACTGATGCTCTCAAGGTGCTCCCCAAAAGTCAGCTGGCAGAAAGGCTGTTCTCTACCTCTTATCCTCTCTATCCCCAAGGAAGTGGAGGTAGGGATTTATTCCTCCTCTTTGCTCACAAGAGTGCAGACTTCAGTCTTACCTTTAGGAGAATGCCTTAACTCTCGGTCAGTGAGCAGTTTCTGAGGAAATTGTTGTTTCTGATGACCCTATTCTGAAAATGATTCCTTTGCTACTCCTAGAAGCTGTTTGTTACTTTTTGGACTTTTCTGGACTTGTTCTAGGGTTGCTTTTTTATTAATGAAAGTAAACAAGAATTAAAGAAATGCCACTGCTTGCTCACTCTCCAAAGGTGGTTTTCTTGAAGCAGAGCAGACACAACAATTTTAAACAGTAAAAAAACTTGATCAAGGTTTTCAAAAACCCAATATTTTATGGATGTAATTTATACACAGAAAAGAAGAGGACTATTCCCAATATTATCTTTATCTTCTAGACATAAATAACAAACAACTCCGCTAATCAAAATTTACTGCAATTGTAATAGGTTTTGGCATCGTTTATGTATTGCAGGGAATGTTAACATAATGTTGACTTTCAGGACTGAGGCCAGGTTTTTTGGTTCAGGGTTTTTTTTTTTTTCCTTTTAGACTGGATCATTATATAAAAAAGGTCCAGTATATCTGTGGCTTTTATGGTATTGGAGAGATTAATTCTCATAAATAACACAGTTTATATCTCCTAATCAGGAAGTTGAAATTATTCGTGACAATGTGAACACTAAAAAGTTGTATACTATGAAAATATTTCAATAATTAATGCATGCACTATCTAGAGCAATTGACAGTGAGGTCATAAACATAATGGGCCATCTGTGTTTGATTTGTATCTGAAAATGCTTAAAGGGAAAGGCAGGTAATTCAGGCTTCTCTTACAAATGTAGACACGCAAGATTTTTCACCTTCTCAGAAGGTTGTTGAACCATTACATTGCTTTGAAGAAGAAGAAGAAGAAAAAAAGATCATCCAGGCTGGAGCTTTTTAACACGCTTGCATTTTGCTCCTGTATTTTCTGACAAGCAGAGCACACCAGTGGGACTTTTAGTTTTCTTTTAGTGTACACAGAGGGTTGTCATTCTCCCTTATTTACTTTATATTGTTTGCTCTATAAAAAAATGCCACTTCAGGCTCCTTAGCAATCCCACCAGCTCACTTTGCATTCTGAGACCTGGGTTTAAATAGTTTTCTTTGCATCTTTCCAAGTTTAAATCTGCGCTGGGCTGTTGAAAGACAGTGAAATTTTTATGCAGGGATCTGGCTTGTTGCACCTTGATGACCTCCTCTGGATTTGTCCCAGCTTGTTTCCTGAATCTTTTCTCCCTTGCGAAAGCCGAAGTTCAGGTTACCTGCGTATCTGAGATGGGATTTAATTTAGTGCTAGGTTTCTGTGCTGTAATTGAGAGAAATGGATTGTCCTGCTCTCATTAGGAATAACTCTTTATTGCCGAACTTATATGCATTGGCATAAAGCCAATATCAAGCTGGAATGACTCAATAAATAAACAACCAAATACCCCTCTTGTTTTCGCTGGCTGATCCGATGACAGTTGGGCTCCTGCTCTTGGCATTGGCTGAGGCTCTACTGAAGGAAATGCCATTATCTTCCTCGTGCCAGGCGGAGATTAATACATCCTTAGAAATTGAATCCAGACAAGACTTCTAAATGATTTCATGTGACCTCCTGTATATCAAGGCTATTAAATACTACAAATTACCTATGATAAGACTAGAGATTGCAACTTATTTAAAACTCTGTGCAATTTTCCCCCTCTGCCCTTGCCCAAATGTTAAGTGTGGGCAGAGAATAGGTGGTAGCAAGATAGCACTGATGTCTTGAGAAACTGGCTGAAATGTATCCACAAAGCAAGAATTCCCTCACTGTCTCTGATAAGTTGATTTGGTGTTAATTTCCTTCTCAGTTTAACTTCCTTTCTCTGATTCACAGAGTAGGAAGAGGAAGACTTTGGTCCACAGATGCTGAGGCTGGCAATGCATTTCTCTCACTTGCATAAGCATCCTCCTTCCTCCTCATATCCTCTCAAATATGAGTGTGTATAAATTGCTGGGTGTTCCAAGTCAGACCATGAAGGAAATAAATGTTCTGTTGTCTCAATTAAAGTGAGTAAACACTCTTCATCTATGTTTATCTTCAGCTGTGCTGCTGTATCTACAGATTAAAGAATTTCTCCTAACAGCTACAGCAGAACCTTTTTTATTTTCTTTTTAGAGAGCAAATTTTGCCTTAAACACTTCATGCCCATTGGTCTCAAAGTTTAGCAGTTTTCAGTTGGGAAATGGTATTTTACTTCAAAGCTGAGATTTCTGTAGCTTCTGTTTCCACTTTTGCATCTTGTCATGTTGTTGGCAGCAAGGTCAAATGCCTCACGTTATCCAATATTCTCCCTGCGCACAGGTACCACTGCTTAGAAATCAACTCTTTTCTTGTTAAACTGCAGAAGTTGAGTTTGCGTTGCACAGTGATTCTTCTTTCTAGTACCTAGATTATTTTAATCTTCTCTGGTCTTATTTCCGTATTTGTCACCCTTTAGAAAGCAGAGTTGGACCCAGCTGTCTAATGATCTACCTTACCAGTGCTTTTTGTCAGAAATGAGGTGATTTCCTTGTTTCTACTTTTTTCTTTTTCCCTAGCTCTGGACTCCAGAGGGTTTGAGTCTTTATGCTACAGCATTGAGTAGAGGTGGAGATTAAATCCTTCAGGTTCAACTGCTTTGAGACAGTTTCCCATTCTACAAAAGTAGCCTTGTTCCCTGACTTTTGCTGGTTTTAGCTATGTTACAGTAAATACAGAATACCAAACTGCTCTGAATCAGAATCTTGTCCTCTCCAATCATTTGCTAACATAATAATTCTTCCTGTCACCTACAGATTTTATTAGCACAGTTTTATGTACTATGTGAAAAATTTCATAATAAAGTTCATTATATTGTAAACTGCAGGTTGGGTCAAACCAAAACCTGACCTAAGCATGATCTGTGACAGATGCTAAGGAAGAGATTATTAGGAGGAGGACTCTGTACCCTTCTGGTTTCATAATCAGCAGTTAAGACATCCAGAGCTGATGTTTAATATTACTTGGTGAAGTTTCAAGTTTTTTAAAATCTGTGTAGATTTTGTTCTCTAACACATCTGTGAAAATCGGTTCCATCATTTAATTTGTGCTGAGAAGAAAAATGCTTTCTTGTAACAGGTGCCTGATGTTGTATTACGAAAAATAGTGAATAATCATCCTCTACTTACCTTCTCTACTCTATTCTGGATTTTACAGGACAGATATCATGATCCCTCTCTTTCTTTTTTCAGATATTCTTTACTTTAAAAAAAAAAAAAGCAACAAAGTGTTATAATCTTCTGCATCTGAGTCAGAATGACCAGAAGTGCCATGGATTTATACATGGCAGGAGGATATTTTCTGTTTTTTCATTCTTTACACATATTCTTGTATCTTATTTTCCCTCTTGTGAAGCACTGAACTGATGCTTTACAGTGAATTATTAACAAGCACTGAGATCTTTCTGGCACACATATGTCTAGAGCCTCTGTGTGTGTCTGTGCTGTACTTGTGTTGTTCTCCACCCAGCGACACTGAATTTCTCCCATTTTTTTAATACCCTGGCACTTGATCCAGTAAGATCTTTTAGCTCAGATAATCGTGGATAATTCTGTCATATATCCATATATCATATCATAAACTGTTATCATAGACTCCTGAGGTGACCCTGCCCAAAAATTCTCCCCAGTCTGAAAACTGGGTATTTATTCTCATAACCATCTCACGTTATAATAGCTCAGTTTAAGGGTCTTTGCTGTGAAACCTTCTCAAAATATTTCTAAAAATCTGTGTACCCTTCCTAGAAATACATATGTGTTTGTTGAGGGGTTTGTTCAGACCAAGGAATGGTGCTGAATATCACTTGGCCTTAAAAACTGCGGTGGTTTTGCTTAGTTAAATTTAAAATAATTTCAGAAGGCATTCAAGATATGCAGGTTATACTCCTGCTCTGCCAAAAATCTGTCTTACTGAGCAAGTTGTTTCGTCTTTCTGTGGTGCGGTTGCTCAGAGGTGCTATCATTACTTATTTCTTCCTCCTCTTTTATTTAGCTTCTAAGCTTTCCAGGATAGAGCCAGCATATTTATATGTACATTTCTTTTTGTGTGGTAACTCTGGATAATGTAACAATCCAAGCTGATAATGCATTTGTTAAGGTCAAATAGTTTGATAAGGACATTAGGTTACTGCTTTTAATCAAGCTCTATTTCACTCTTTCAATTAATATTTAAAAAAAAATATTGGTGATACATTATCTCAATGGGAATATTTGTTTTGGCCACTAAATCAACCAGCATGCTGTAAGCAGTTTTCAAATTCTGTGTTATTTCAAGTAAGATTTTGCTATTATTCTGCTGTTTTCGAGAAGGTAGTAGGACTCCAGCACTAATGATGTCAGCAAAAAAGCCAAGGACTGTTTTTCCTGAGATTTCACCGAGGTGTGATAATTAAGAAATGTGAAGAGAACAAACTCACATTGCCTTTGCACTGAAGATGTTGTGCCTTAAGAGTCTGAGTAATAACAGTTGGGTCAGTGACCATAAACCAGTCCTATAAATGCAGAATGTGAGATCGGAGTGGGGGCATTGCCTCGCAACAATTATGCCAGCAGCTAATGGCAATATCCAGTGGGTTAACCATCCTTCCTCCCACACTGTTTAAAGTGACACCATCCCTGTTTTCACTCTGCATCTATCATAAAGACACATTGATTTCCTTTTGGAGGAAAACACATATTTCTTCCCTCCTGCTAAGAAGATAAATCTGACAGATTTTAATCAAATGTAGTTGTTCACAACTATAGAAATGTTTCCAGTGTCATAGATGAAAACCTTTTTTTTTTTAACCTTTTTTTTTTTAAAAAAAAAGAGGAGGAGGTTTCTGGAGGCCCAGTTTATTTGGAGAGTACACCTGTGCTAAAAATCTTACTATATGCACCAGTTGTTAACATTTCAGAATGCCCTATGGGCAGGTTTAACTTTACTGCCCTCCAACATAATGCCTGTCTTGTAGTGGTAACCATGAATACTGCTATAGTTAAGGGTCTGTCAGTGGTTCTATCATAAACTCCCCTGTTTCCAGGGTTTTTATAACTCGGCCATAAAAGCTCTCTCCAAGCTAAAGCTTAGCTTACCAAGGCAGACCTGATTCTGATCTTGGGAAGGCAGATGATACATATCCCTCTGTCTCTTCTGAAATTAGCCATGATCCCCAAGGAAGGGCTCTCACAAACCATGGGTGCCGTACATGTCCAGCAATATATGATAGATGAAGGGGGAATAGTGTCTTAGAAAGGCTTTCATCCTCTTCAAATGGCAAATAAATTGGTCTTTTTACTTCGAAGCAAGAGAAGTCAAACAACACAGTGCTTTCCAATTTAAATTGCATTTTTACTTTAGTCTTTTATTTCTTAAAGTAACTCTAGGAGTTCATTACTTCTTAGCCTGGGCCACAGGCAACAATCTGATAACATTTAGAAATGTGGAATATCATTCAGTATTTAAGTATTACTGTGGATTTAAATCAGTGAGAATGACTGTAGAAGTAGATATCCTGAATAAAAAGATCAATCAAATCTGAGTAGAGCCAATGCTTAGAGCAACATAGAAACCATGGCTATTGTGACCCTGAGAGGAAGGAAGTGGTCTTAAAAATGCAAAATTACAATTTGGATTTCTGCTTATTTGAGTGTAGCCTTAACCCAGGTTGTAGGCAAGGCTGGCCGCAATAAGCTCCAGAAGTAGAGCAAATGTTGGTGTGTAAAAATATTATTAAAATACAGTAATATTCTATAATGGCAGCTAGTATAGATTTGGAAAGAGGCTATACATAGAACGTGATAGAGGGATGCTAGCTGTATTGTGGTTCTGATGCTGTCTTAATGCCTGCTAATTTAAAAAAAAACAAACCAAACAAAAACCCAACAACAAATACAAAAATCAAAACAAAACAGCAAATTTTGGATACTGGAAATGCTGGGGGGCAGGAAGAAGTGTTCAACTCTTCCAGGATATCCACAGGCTTTCCGTTCTATGGTGGTAGCTGTTTACTGATGTTCGAGGTGTTCATTCCTCTTTATACTGTTCCTGAGTGCCCCAAAACTGAACCCGCACTAAATATTTTGAATTTGATCCCACATGTACACCTAGTCAACAGTGAAGAGAAAATAAAGCAAATACCTTGAATGTGACAATTTGAATCGAAGAACAGCAAGCCAGTGCTGAGCCCTGCTGAAGCTAATATTGGTTAATATTTGACTAATAACGCTCCATCTCTGATAACTTTGAACATGTACTTTGTTACTGTAATTCAGAGATTCCTCAAGAGTCTGAATTTGGTGCAACAAGTCTTTCTGCTCCTCAGTCTCATTTCAGCCACAGTCTCCAGTCAGGTGGTGGGCTAAATGGTTGAATTTGATGTGATTGCATTAGACAACCTGCTAGAAGAGCCAGCACCTTCACACATTTATTTCTAGTGCTGAGCTGTATCTCTAGTATTTGACATTTTTACTATATTAAAATTTGGGCTCTCAGAAGCAGGAAAGCAGTGACTCAAATTGTCGCCTCTCCCACGGTGGTTTTATTTCTGGGTGCCATACATGGTGTGTGGTGTCTAGTGCCGCTCTCCTGTGCCTCAGTGAGGAATAAGGATGTTTTCTTTGCCCCATCCCCTGGTTGTCATTTTGGTAAAGCTTGGTTGGCTTGACCAGGGGGATAATGTGGATCGTGACATGAGCTGGCACTGCCTTCAGGGAGAGAGGAAGAACAAGAGCCCAAAAGCGTGGTTTGGTCCTGGTTCCTCCTCTGCTCTTCTTCTGGGATCTGCTCAGTGCCTCTGACTTCATGCCCCAACCCGGGGGAGCAAAGGAAAGGGAGGAAGCCACTGATCCATCCCTTCCAAAGAGCAGTTCATAACAGTCTAAGGAAGAACGATGGATAATGAAAACATTATGAATGAATGAAGTAGGAAAAGGAAAAGGGCTTTTTATTTGCTATTTCTACAGTGATAATGGAACATTAATTTAAACCAGGACCCTTTTTGGAAATGAGTCAGAAGTAAGCATTGGCCATTGCCATTCTTATTTTTAAATAGTATTTTTGCTTCTGTTGCAGGGTGCTTTTATAGCTCCTGCCCCTAAGCCAAATCATTCAGGTCTTACACTTCTTTAGATCTAAGCCAACAAGGTGATGTTCTGGTGACCAAGCTTTTCTCTAATGCTTGTGCCTTTATGAATCTTCTCACTTCAAGATATCAAGGAAGCTTCTCCTTTTAAGGACTCTACTCTCCCAGTGGTCTTGGGGTGGATTTGCACATTTAAGTCCCATCAAATGCTAATAGGAATTCCTTGGTCAAATCCTCTCCCCCATCCCTCTTCATGCCTCACTGGGAGAAAAAAGCCATTAGTGTGTTTAAAAGTAAATTTCAAGGTTTCCTTTTTGTGTGTTCCAATGGCTGAGGTTTATTCCTCTCGTCCTTTTTATTTTATTGTGAGGCACCTTGAGTTATTTGCATGATAAGACACCCTGTAAATGGATTATATTGTAATGCATTGTGTAGATTTAATGCTGACAACAGCTTGGTTTGGAAGTAAGATAGCAACTTAGATTTTTTAGTTTCTGATGTGCCGTGCAGAGAAATGCCTTTTGAGAAGCATGAGGCAAAGCAGGAGGGATGAGGAGGAGGCAGCTGGAGTTAAGTTGTATGAATAACGCAAGAGAAGGCTGGCATTAAAGAGGAGTTGAATGCATTAACTTCTCAGCCTCCAAACTGGGGAGGATCAATGGCACAAACGTGAGTGGCTCTTCCCTCTCTGCTGTAACCATTACTGTGCTTTTCTCCATTTTTCCAAGGATAGCAAAGGAATGATGTTTTCTGGTAACATTTCATATATGATGAGGGTACCTTTGCAGTCACTATGCCCAGAATATTATGTCATTATATACTACCTACTTATAAACTGAAGTTGGTCCCCTGGAGAAGCCTTATTTCAGAAAAAGTGGTGAAAGGAACAAAAATCTGTTTTCTTTTGGAGGGATGTAGGTTGCTCTTAACTCTCACTGGACCATGTAATGAGTGCTGGTGCAGGAAGTTTGGTAGTTTGAGCATAAAGCGTGGAAAACACACACTCCTCAGGAACAGTACGTTTAAAGCCTGGAAGAAACAGCTTGGCTTTTCCTTCCAAGGTAAATACACAGTTTGAATTGAGTGGGTATTTTAGATAACACCATAAAAATATAAACTTGGTGTGGAGAGTAAAGGGCTTGTCATCTATGCTGCAGTTCTGCACACGGCTGCATTTTATGTTACTTGAGATATTCTGTGAAAGTGATGGCAATGTTCCTCTTTCTCCCTTTTGTTTGCAATAATTAAAGACACCTGTTTTTTTTAAACTTTGCTCCATACAACTCAAAGCTTGGATAAAATGCTAGCAATTAAAACAAAGAAGACTACTGTTTCACTTGTACCTTGTTGGCTTAATTGTGAGTGGTACCCAGCACCCTTCTGCTGGCTTAAAGTTCTTGACCATCTCTTCAGGTTTCGGCATGCACGAGGTACCATTTCACACTTAAACTGCAGTTTGATAGGTAATGGTAAATGTTTTAAATGTTTTACACAACTCTCTCTTACCTATAGTGGTTGAATGGTGGAAGCTGAACAGTTGTGCAAAATTTATGCATGGCTCAAATTAAGACAAAATGCTGCTTGGAATCACTTTACGTTTCATTTTTTAACTCAAAGTAGTCATGAATAGCATTTTTGAGAGCACTTTGATCATTGCACTCTTAAAAAAAAAAAGAAGAGAGAGGCAAGCGTCTTTTAGGGAGAAGCCTTTGAAATCATAAAGTGTAACTAAACTTAGTCAGCATACTGTGACCTGTCAGGAAAGGACTGATCCTATTAAAGCTCCATTGCATGCAGCCAAAATACTTTAAAGAGAATTCCATAGATTTGTGTTTACTGATGCCAGTGTGGCCCAGGAGGAAGACTGGCTGCTATGTGGGCTTTTCTTTTCTTAAGAGAAAAAGGACTGCCTAGAAGAGCCACCAAATCATTCCTGATTTATGTCACTGTACGGGTGACAATGCAGTTTCTGGGACATTTTGTCCCTTGATTCGGATTTCTGAATCTATGACTACTGGAAAAAGGGAGATTTTGATTTAGTAATCCATTCTTTTCTGTTACAATATACGGAGCTGCTTGTCTTCCCTGCAATTTGGATCAGCTCCACAGTTATGAGGCAAGAGTTGGGCACTAGCTGTCCCTTGTAGATGAGTGGTGTGTAAACTTGCATTAATTCTAGCAACCCGAAGGAAGCAATACGAGGATATTTATACTTCTCAATTGAGCACATTGTCTTTGTGTCATTGCACTCCTACTTTGATAAAGAGACACTGTACAGTTGTATAGCTGACAACAGACTCAGGGGAAGATACTTTGAATATTAGTTTAAATTAAAACAACTTATGCTTTTATATAGAGGAAGAGGATCTCTGTAAAGTACAAATAAATCCTCCAGCTCTTATGGTGAAGACGTCACTAACAACTCATTCAAACATTTCTCACAACAAGAGCGTTTGTGTTCTAACAAGAAGTTTTGCAATCTGGAACAGAATGTTACTGATCGGGGAATTTGAATCTCAGCTGCTTCTGAATGACTCCAGATTTAATTCCATTCATGTCAGTGCTGTCATTCCAGATTTGCATAAGGGCAATAGATCACACTTTAGAGAAATCAGTGTTGCTGAAATATTATTTGATTAAAAAAAAAAGTAGGAGTTTTGTCTCAGGACAAAATTTCTTATGGCCTTTTTTAGTTGAAAATGCCTGGAGGAGAGGAAAGCAAAGCTGTGCAACTGGTGTTATATTTCATGAAGATATCTGGTATGTGCAGTGTCCTTTCCTTTTGTGGGTTCATCTGTTTGTGTGGCTTCTGTGCTATGTGGGGAGAGAGTATTGTACATGAGATAGTCTAGGATGTAGTAAAAACAGTGTAAAATAAATCAGTCTGCATTTGAAATCTGAAAAAAAATTATTATTTTATATACAGGGATACAAAGACTGATGTAGCACTACTGTTATCTTAAAGAAAGAGTGATCAGAATTGAAAATAATTCTTCCATTAAGTGACAGATAAAACTTTAATTAAGACAGCCTATTCAAAGCTCAGGATGCTTCATGTGTGACTAATTCTGACTGGCAAAAATATTAATTTCAACAAATATCAATTAGCGAGTTTTTGTCTGTAGCTGAGAATGTGGTTTTTGTGTGTAAGCGTATGTGCATATGCGCATGTGACATCTAGTGAATAAGTATGAGGGCTCTCACGTATCCCGCAGTATTTAATGCAAGGTTGTCTGGTGTCTAAGCAACGTGTCTACACATATGCACGCATGAATTTCTCAGTGCGATAGGGTGTACTTTGCATAATTAGGCACCAAAAAGTCGGTGGCTAACATGAGCTGTTTGTAGGTGAGGCTGCATCTGGCCCCTTTCAGTGGTTCACCAGGCGGGCACCCTTTTGGGACCCCTCCATTTTCGTGTGCCTAACCTGAGACAAACTGGGTGAAAACCTGTCCCTGCTGCTTCAGACTCCTGACAGACCCAGGAAGAGGTTTTGGCTCTGACTTTC
Source organism: Mesitornis unicolor (assembly GCF_000695765.1). Lineage (NCBI taxonomy): Eukaryota > Metazoa > Chordata > Aves > Mesitornithiformes > Mesitornithidae > Mesitornis > Mesitornis unicolor. The sequence goes on from NW_010195003.1 coordinate 34,406, forward strand.
TCCTCTAGCCGAATAATTTGAGGCTATTTCCAACATCCAAAGCCCCAGAGTTTCCCCATGGCTCATAGCTCCACGAGGCTGCATGGCTGCTAGTCCTAGAGCCAGATCAGATGAGGGTCAATGGCATAACTCGACCTCCAATTTTTAGGGACTAAGGTTACACCCCTGGTGTTACAGGAGAAGTGCTAAACAGCAGAATCAGCTGGATGGAGTGGCTACTTTAGAGGATTTCGGCCCTGTGGCTTGAATGTTTGGGTTATATTTTAGCGACTGAGCTGACCATTCTTTACAGATATTAAGAATGCAGAGCCTTGTGAACAGCGGAAAATTTAACATTTCATGGATATCACAACTCACGCTCTTTTTTCAGTAATACTAGTGTGTTGTAATTCTTTTTTGCCCTCTATTATCCTTTTACACTGCCACAGAATGTACTTTCATCTTTTGGAAATGACCCTTTAATGTAGTGACTACAATTTAATTTAGGATTTAATTTAGGAAATTTTCTTCTAAAAAATGTGAGCTTTGTTTCGTAGGAATAACATTGAGGCTTCCATTTTTTTAATTTACTTTTACAACAAAAATACAGTTTTTAAAGAAGATCAGGGTTTTTTTTCCTGATGGCTCAATCTGCAAACTCTGCTCAGCCTTGCAGACCAGGCTGTGCTCCTCCTGAGGTGTGAGCTCTTGCTGCCAACATGAATTCTGATATCCTCCTTTCGGTGATGGCTCTGTTGTCTCTTTCACGCTAAAACAAGCATAAAGTAATTAAAACTTAATTTTCTTTGCAAGATACTGGAAGTTATGTGATTTTTAAAGCACCTTGGAATTTTTTTGAGAAGCAAACGGCTTTTTATTTTTTTAACAGATTTTTTTTTTCCCCAGTGTAAAGCAGAACTTTGAATTTTGAATGAAATTTGACCTTTTGTGTGGGCCCTAATATGAAAGTTGTTACCCACCCTCATCTCTCAGAAGCTTTCAAACCAGAAAGATATTTCAAACCTTCAGAGACGGTCCCTTCAGCTAGCCAGAATAATTTCAGTTCTGAACATCTTCACAAATAAATGCAAGAGCAGATGCCTGTATCCTTTTATTGTCCCAGTGCCTAATTTACTTGACTGTAGTAGCTACAGAGGACTTCTGCCTATATGACTGTAACTTTTAAATAATTTTCTGTGTGTTTATGAAAGTTTTCTTCCATTCCAGCTACTGATTTTATTGCCTAATGCTGGCAATACTCAGTTATCTTTATCTCATCTTGATCTATGCTTTTTATTTGAGTTGCAAAAGACCATAGCCACAATTCAGCCTAAGAAGATAAACTAAAGTAATTCAAGCCCAGTGAATGGTTTTATTCTCTTGTGTTCATACTTTCATAACTTACTACTTGTCTGATCCATTTTCAGCTGTAATGTACATATAATCAACCTTTTCAGACTTCTCACAAGAAAAGCTTTTGTTCACTGTGCAGTAATCAGTATTAAAGGCCTTTAAAATGGTGAAAGTCAATGACACTGGCGCATTGTCCAGATACATTGTTGTTGATGAAATGAACTGATATTGCTGTGAAAGACCAATTTCATCTCAAAGTTCTTTCATCTGTGGCGATCACAACATTTTTCACATATTGTTCTTCACAATCATGTAAGTTGGTGCCCACCTCTGATATTTCATTCTAGCTTTCTTTTTTTCTAAGAATAACTCAATGATTTGATGACTTGGAAAAAAGCATTGAATGGCCTCAGTCCATTAATGGAGCCTCTACAGACACCATTATATATGGGCTGTATATATTACAGCATTTGAATCAGTGAAGACAAAAATCTTATGACAAGAAGATACTTGATCACAAATGTGACTGTGTCACTATTGGATTTTTAGCCTAAAAAAGAGCAGCTCTTTAAAAAAAGGGTGAGAGGAATAAAATAGTCAGATTTCTTTTTTTCTAGGGGACCATGGTCCTGTATGTTGAATTATAAACCTAAGGCTGGCTCCAGAGATTTTAGATTCTTTAACATTGAGCCTTTGATTAGCTGCTTTGGTGTTTGGAACTGCTGGGGAGATAATCATGTATTCTTCTCCTTATTTTTAAACATTTACTTTTTGACCTATTGCAAGTTAGGTTTTTATCTGAGGAGTCAGACAGAAGAAAGGTCCTTTAAATTTTATAGTCACTAGTTAATATGCAGCTTGGGATGGTCTCCACTGCTTTATAGCATGTTAACTCAAATGACAACCAACACTTGGATCCAATACAAAGGTGGGGAACATCCTTGCATCACCCAAAGCTGCCCCATGGAGGAAGAAAACACTGACTGGACTTTCTGGCTCCGATTTCTTTCTCTTTGCCCTAAAGGCATCCAGCTGTTGAAATAGAAGCTCTTATTAGTTTTACCACTTTATGAAGCAGCTTTGAAGATAGTTGATTTTGGGGCACCTTTTTGACCGGATTACCAAGTGGAAATCCTTACAGAAGCTGGCAGTCAAAATAAATTGTCTGATGCATACTTGTACCTTAATATTGTCCTAAAACATATTAAATGGAAATATTGCTACTTTTTAAACTCAGTCAAAGCCTATTAGATGCAATGGCTTTTGTTACATCCCATAGGAAAGCTGGAAGAAACAGACAGCTATTGGGCATTGGAAGCCTTTCTTATGTCTGAAACACAGCAGCAGACTTAGCTAAATACAGTTGAAAATAGTTGCCACATGTTGGCTGTGTTGGTCAATTAGTTGCTGATGGGGAAATGGTTGGTATCCAGAAGAGAATAAAGCAAAAGATTCTTTTCAGGTTTTCCTATTTCTATATTTTTGAAATAAATATTAAACACCTATTTAATAATTTTCCCCTTTAAGAGAATAAGTAGTGGCTTGGATTTTTTCCATATTTTTTCCTCCTTTTGCACTCCTCATCTTTCTTTTCCCTATTTTGCCTCTTTTCGGTCTAAGCTTTCCAAATCTTTAATTCTGGAGAAGTTACAGAAGTGAACAAAGGAAAATTGAAACTCTCTAAAGTGGTTGAGCTAGTTTCATTTTTCTTTCTGCTGTTACAACTTTTCCAAACCAAACTGAAATTTTTGGACATCATTCACTTATTCAACTAAAGTAACAAGAAGGAAAAAGGAAAGGAAATGTACAGGGAACAAAAACAATTGCAACACTTACAAAAATATCATGTAAACAGCAGAAAAAAAACTATTACACTTTGTACCTTGTCAAGGGGAAAACACATGAGTTTAGAATATTTTTAATGAAAAAAGTTCTTCCATTTTTCAGCTGCTCTGAGAAATCCAAAGACCTTAGCTGTTTTCATCACTAGTGTTACTGCCTCTCTGCTTGTCTTGGATCTTGCTTTTACAAGATGCTATCGCTGCTATGCTGTGTCTCTTCTGAATTAACTGAGCTTTTCAGCTGCATATTTTAAGTCTACACAAGTCAAACGTTCATTGGACTCATCAGTCATCAGCCCCATATATCACTAATGCCAACTATGATACTAAGATGACTCATGTCCTAATTATTTTGAATAACAAGTGTGCTCTTGTGGTAGGACAGTATGATTTTGCTTGCTGCAAAATGGATCAGCAGAAAGTGCTTTGCAGGCTTGCAAAATTACCATGAAAATGCATGTTGGTACAAAATTGTTCTCTTCATTTTCACAAGGATGATATTTTTTGGGTCCATTTCTTTTCCCCTGGCTCTCTGTAGGTAACAGGTACTTGAAAGTTTAAACCTGACAAAGAAGTATATGCTTTTAAGTTACTTTTTATGCTGTAGAGTTATTTTATCTGTGTTATGTTATGAAAAATAACTAGGCAAATAATCCACCAAAGAGGCTGTGGATATAACCTTTGTGATTATAATTTCCCTTTTGATCATTCAACATCTGTAATAGAATAGAACACTAACAGTACTACTTTATGTCCATTGCATCTTCTATAACTGTTAACAAACGTGAGGAAAAGAAATCTCAGATAATCCTGGTGACAACATATTAAAACTCTCATCATACAGGAGAAACATGAAGCCTGAGGAGACTTCTGGACTATGTTGGGCTATAGATTATCATAGTGACTTGAGTGGTGGCATGTCCTTTTCAGAGGATGGCATAGGACAATCAGTGGAGTGAAATGCTTTGGAGTGTAACTACCTTTCTTATCCCAGTTTACTCTAACACAGCAATGAATCAACAGCCTGAGAATTTGCCAATAAATAAGTGATGCTGATCTCTGGTCTCTTTCAAATAGTCTCATTCCAATACCTGAGCTAGTTACTTTAAAGTATCTGTACTCTGTTCTTTAGTTCTCTAAAGACTTTATCTACATTTACAACATCAAAAACAGAAGGCCACTTTTTATTTGCAGTCTTTAGATGCTATTGAAGTGGTTGTTATGTTACAACAATGTTTATCAGGAAGACTGCTGTGCAGTTGTTGTCCCCACCTCTATATCTTGTAGCTACATGTTAATAGGTGGAATTATCTAGCTGTTTTACAGCTGTTTTGTTCCCATGAGTTAAACTAGTACTTCAAGAAGCAATGAGCAAAGTTTTTCTTCTGAATTAGTGCTTTTGGGAGTTTTTCTTTCATTTTTTTGGTATCTGAAGTTGTCCAGACCATCCATGTTGTGGGTGGGAGACAACGAAATGCTTGGCAAAGTTATGCCCCAAATCCCCATCAGCTGAAAATAAATTGTTCCTAAGATGAAGTTGCCTATTTAAGCTCAGATGGAAAACTGAAGAAGGTAAAACATAGAGGAGCATGTGGACCACACAAAATGTAAACAGCTAGCTGATCTTTGGCCTGATCCAAACAAACGCTGTTGAAATAATTGAAAATGTGCCAATTGACTTCTGTGGGATTTACAGCAGGTTCTAAGTTGGCAGCTACCCTTTCTAGCAAACAAATCTTGCCTACTTTTACATTTTAGGCTTACAGTTAATCAAGTTACCAAGACAGAAATGTCTTTGGCACGAACATGTTTCTCTGTTTCTTTTCCCTGCAACCAATAATATTGCCCCAGAAATTGCTTCCAAAAAACTCAAAGGCCAGTGTTTAGATAAGCAATATCAAAATGCTTCAGCATTAAGCTCTGATAAGTATTTCCTCCTGTTTGTTGTAAGAAAGACAGTTTTACACAAGCCATGTAGTCTTAACTTTCACCAAGTTAAATAAAGGTTTAGTAAAAGGATTTAGTGCCCTTTTAACCCCCAATAACCAGAGTGCATCCTGTGTGACCATTCATTACATATGAAATGGCTGTAATTTATACCAAATGGGGTAGGTGAATTCAAACAGAAAGATACCGTCGATGATAAAAAGATAACACTTCTCTGTAACAGATGCTTCATTTTATGATGGAAATGGGGAAGCTGAATGCTGCAGGTGCCGGGCTGACACTAGGCCTGTGGAGAATCATTAGAGCCTCCTCAGAGATCTAGGTTTACTCTGTGTTTAATCAGCCACAGTCAGAAGAAATGGCTTCATTTCAGCTTGATGAGAGCCAGATTACAAAAGGAAGATAGATGGCCAATAAGGTTCATCACTATAAGCATATTGTCTTAATTTGAAGAAACAAGCTGGCATTCTGTGCTGAGGAAAAGTGAAGTGCAATATGGCTAGTATCAAAACCTGGTTAATTCAAGTCTCTGTGCTCCCCACAATGAAAATATTCTGGCTGGTCTCCCTTTAACTAAAATATTAATAAAATATTGCACATGCTGCAAAAGACCACGTTTACTCATGAGATGCTGCTGATTTGAGTTCCAAAATGCTGCATGCTATCAAAGTAGTTTTGCTCGTGTTAACAATTCTCCAGCTGCTGATTTGTACATACATATATAATATAAACATAAATACATTTGTGTGTGTGTGCAAGGGAAAAGGTTTGAATTGACTATTGATCAAAAAAGGTCTCTGAGCATAATATGAACACGCACCTCCTAAAAGGGTCGTGGTGTAGCCATCTATCATGGCTTCCCACGACAGCCATGGGGACAATGAGGCTGTCAGCTGGGGCAGGAGGCTTGCCATAATGGGGGATGGGACTTCACAAAAAACACAGGAATCCAGACCAGGGAACTTGTTCACACAAAAGATAAACAGAACTGGAGATCCCTGCTTTCCAAATGAAATGCACGATTCATTGCTATTGCTTAGTGCTGGATTTTTTCTCTTGTGCATAGGCTGACTTTTTGTGTAAGCCATTTCTTCAGTGCTCTCCAGAAGAAAGAGGGCTCCTCCAAGCCAGGGAAGCTCTCAGGATAAGAGTATGGAAGCCCAACAAGATAATGGGATTGATAAAACTTTTGCCATTTATTTTAAGTTGAATCCAGATGGTTTTATTAAAGTCTGAACCTTTTAGTATCAGCAATCTACAAATATCTACAACTGTGATTTTTTCAACTAACTTTGAATAGTGAATCTGTAGGGATTTTCTCTCCTATGGTAAATTTAAACAGTTGAACAATAGGTTTACATTTCTAAATTACCCTTCACTGATCCCTTAAACAGAGTTTTTTGCCCCAGGACTACCCAGATCTCTCATGTGGAGCCTGAGGTGCCAAACTACTGAGCATCACAAATATAGTTAAGGAAAGCTGGGGACTAAATTTAAATGGGGAATTTGTAGCAAATGAATCCCTGCCTCGAAAGAATTGGTGAGATAAAAGCTTGATCTGGAGGAAATGATGGAAAATATGAAATAAAGGCATGATAAAGTCTGCCTTAAGCGGGTCTTAAACAGTATTTTTAACAAAGTCCAAGAGGATGTTGTGCTTTGTTCAAGGTGTGCTACAGCCCAGAAGAGTCACTATGGCAGAGGAAATGGAAAAAAGATGAGCAAAGGACTTCCCAGAAACCACTGCCTGAATAAGTATTCTGTGATAAATAGTATGTTATGCAGTATAATAGTTTTGTTTTGCTTTTATCCTTACGCTAAGTGCATTGCTGTTTCTCTTGGTCTTCCTTAAACTCACTTTATAAAAAAGCTCGTTTATTTTTTTCTACTTTCCTTTGTTCTAACTTCACCCATCTTTGCATGTTAAGATGAAAGTGAAGCAACTCCTACTGACTTTACAGGTCTGAAGGGAATTAGGAATTTGACTCATCAAAATTATCTATCCTCCCACACTTTTTTCCCCTGAAACACTGAAGAAACACACTCCTTCGTCCCTCTCACAGTTTCCTAATGCCTGTTTGGACTAAAAGCAGTGTTCGCAAGCAGGCAGCTGCTTTTAAACAGCTTAGACTACCCCACATCTGTGTTTCTGCAGTACCTGCGACGCTGCTGGTCCAAGACAGCTGCAATGGCTGCCTTATTTTATGGCTGTACTGACACAATCCTGCAGTGAACCATGTAACCCCTGAAGTGTTTAGAAAGGTGCATTTGTGTAAGGGAGACTTTTCTTTTTGGAGTAAATCAGATGCTCCTAGATAATCTCACATGAACACTCGTACCTTTCCCTAGGCAGGGAAGGCTGTGTTTTTCAGAAAACGATATGCTGAAGCATTCACAAAGTGGAGACTTAAGAAGCTTAACAATTGGTAGAAATATTATCATCAGCTATCACGGTAACATTATCCAGCTATTCCCACCCACAGATACACATGCATGAACACTGGGTTTGAGCCTGGAAAGCCCTGCAAATAATGCTCTGTAGGTGTGTGGTCCTCAAAGTGTTTAAATGTTTGAGGATGAAGTGAGCAGGAACATCTTGCATGCACCAGCTGAAAGAGGGTTGGGAGGTGGATTTCCCTGGACAGATGATAATTCTCTATCCTTCTCTGTGCTGCCAAACTACCTCAACTAGTGGGAGTTTGTAAACTTTTTTTTCTGGTCTCTGAAGAGCAGATCTTCCAGTGTTTTTTGGAACACATCAGATGCAGTACAATTAAACAGCAGAAAAAAAATATTCCCAGTGCTCTTCAATCCCTTCCTTTCCTCTGTCAAGATATTACTTAATTTAAATACTGCCAAAGTTAATAATGAAAGACAACATCCTCAGTGTGGCAGAGCTCAGTGCCCAAGCAGAAAAGCATGAGTGGCTTTCTGCACTCTTACCTTTGCTAACCTGGGTAAAAAAAGTCAGTTAACCCAGGTATGAGCCACACACAGGTACCCATGAAAACAAACTGCCTTGTAATACCATCTTTCCCTTGTGGCAGTGATGGAAAGTGAATAGAGTACAGGTCATATATACCAGGATTTTGTGAAAATAACCACCAGGACTTTTTGAGGGGGAGAAGGGAAGGGAGTTGGTGCTTGTTGAGGACCTGGGAGGTTTTGGGGTGAGGGAGAGTATGTTTTCTCCCTCCTCCACCTTCCCACAAACCTAATACTCTGCTGAGGTGGTGAACAGAGCAGATGAGCATTGCCAGACTTCAGTTCATTGCTTTATTTAAAAAAAAAAAGCAACTTTTTTTTCCCTTTTCTAAAAATAAGTGGTGTGTGAATCAAAGGGGAAAAAGAAAGGTAATGCACAAAGATACAGAGCAGCTTATTAATTAGTTTGAGGTGCTCTCAGTGCTCCTTTATATATGGAAGGGCTAAAAACGTAAAATACTGAGGTGACGTTTTTACTGCCGTTGGACCTGTGGAACATTACTGGGAGATGCAGACGCCCCTTGCCTGGGTAGCTCACTCTCAATGCCATCTCAGTTGGGGTTCTACAAAAACAAATGAAGGTTGCACAAAAAGATTTGAGGTTTTGGTACTGAGACTGGGAATCGGGGATTTGTGCAAGAAGGAATATTCTCCCACAAAATATCCACTATGTGCTGGTGACATTTGGTGGCTTTGCCCTCTCCTGTCCCTGTTCTCAGCAAAACCCCATGGCCAAAGCCTTGTTGCAGGGGGTACTTCATGTTCCCTAGCATAGCAGCCTTCAGAGCGAATGTCCGTGCTAAGGTGGTCCCTCGTCTTTAACAAGGCAATCATGAGCCCTACTCCAGAGAGCAAAGGTAGAGTGCTGCAAACCATGGTATTCACCTGCTAAAGTTCAAGGTCAAAGTCTGCCTGGCTGTAGATCGGGCATACCTTAATCACACAAGCCTAATGGCCTTTCTCTGTAGCCGATGGAGCAGAACATCATGTGATGTCTATCACGGGCTTCCCAGGTACCGCTTACAGCTCAGCTGTGGCTCTAAAGCAAACCCTGTGCTCCTTTCGCTGGCTCTGCAAGAAGATGCTTTAACCATCTCAACCTCCGATACCAAAATGTGGAGCAACGTGAAACCTATGATACCCTAAGTTGCAAGTAGGTGGTAGCTGAACCCACTTTAGGAACCCTAAGAAGGAGCTGTGGCAGCATTTAAACCCAGTAACTCTATTGCAGAAGCATACTGCTTCTGGGAAAGGTTATTGATCTCCTCTAGCTATGGCTGTAATCTCTGTTCTTTCTCCTTTACCTATGGAAACTTATAGTTTATAAAAAAAAAAGCAGGAAAATAACCTAAAGTACACCTAAGTTGTTAATGAAATCAATTGGGGAGCACTGCATATACAACATGAAACAGAAAAGTTGCATGTGTTTTGCTCAGCAAGTACCAAGAACAGGTTAAACTTCTCTCTTTAATGCAGTCAATGACACTGCACTGAGTTTAGTCCAACATTCTGTCTTTTCATGACCTCTCTCCCCTAAATAGTTACTGTTTATCAGCTACTAGTTTTGGGGAGTTAGTAGCTGTTTTTTGTTTTGATGAGACATCATAGTCTGTATGGTACCAAATGATACCAAAACAAAGGGAAAGCCACTACTAGTTTTGAATGTTTTCTGAAACTAGTTACTCTCTTAAATACGGTTAAATTGTCCAAAGCTTCTGGAAAGCAATGAATGGCCATGACTGGATCCATCACCCGAATGCCATGTACCTGTTTTTCTGCCGTATGTCCCCTCATTTACTTGCTTGGTAGAAGGAAGAAAAAAGGCTGGTAATTTATGACTCCTATTAATACAGTAGGTTGGATGTGTTGACAATATGTCAATAATTATTTCTGGCAAGACCTGAACAGTATAGTATGGGTCTCTGTAGGATGACTCATTTTACCAGAAGACAGATATGTGTGACCTGAGTTTTATGACAGATGTCAAATATATCGAAATGTGGTGTGAGGAAGATCATCTTATTGGCAAAGTAATGAGAAGCCAGTGGGAAGATTGATGTTAAAGCTGAATTGTGTGGTGCCTCCTTCACTCTGTGTTTTTGATAAGTGATGCTGGGGCAGACAGGAAGGGGTTATCCACTGCTTTGTGTGGGCCAAAAGTGGGAGAAGTTTGGAGGAGCAATAATATTAACCAATGTGACACCTTAACTTTCATGGGGAGACTGAAAAATAAACAGCTTTTTGAAGGGGAGGAAATTGTTGCGGGGGGTTGATAAATGCGACAGTGCTAAGGGAGCGGCCAGCTAACCAGACAGCATGGCCTAAATCTTTCAAGGTGACTGCTGTCATGACAACTTAAATGGGTCTTATTTTCAGCAACTACTAAGCCTCCCACCTTCTGAAAATCAAGCCCTCGTGTTTCACGCTGGCTGCCACAGAACGGGGATCAACTACCGCCTTGGGAAGTGTAGACTCAGGAAGCCTCTCCTCCTGCAAAGCCAGCGAAGAGAGGCTTTCATTGCAGAGCTGGGCTCTGTGCTGCTGCAAAGCAGTCCCCTGTCTCAGGCTCACTCACTGGTGCACCTCCGGGATGTCCTTGGGGCCCTGGTTTGGGCCATCATGGTCTTTGGGTGCTATCAGAGGGGTGGCTGCAAAGGGCTCACCATCGCGTCTTTCTCCACATCCCTTCCCTTTGGCTCCTGCTAATCCCCCAGATAAGGGATTTCATGCAGTTTTCACCTTCTGATACAAGCTCTGGATCTTGGCCTTGCTGTTGCAAAGACCACCTCTTTTGTACAGAGAAGTCCAAGAGATTAATTATCCCTCCATTCCTTGCTCCTGATGGAAAGAAGGTGAGGAGGTGCTCAGGAAGTGAGCGAGAAAGCCAGATTCGTAGTGGGGACAGGAAAATTACCCACCCTGTAGCTTGATCATTTTTGGTCCTGCAAAACCACTGCTAATACTCCATTGGGAGGGAGTTGTCTGTCTTCTAAAACTGCAAATTTATCCAGGGAGCAAGTTTTTGGGGAAAGCTTGTATTACAATTTGCAGATATTTTTTTCTTGTTTGTGTAAGAAGGCCCCTTTTGAGTGACACGGGTGCTTCAATGTAATAACAAGGTCAAGCTTGAAAAAATTATATACTTTGAATAATTGAGCTATATTTTTAGCCCTCATTTTGTGATCTGTGTCACATATATATATATATGTGTGTGTGTGTGGCTCATTTCCCTGTTCACTAGAGACGCTTTTGCCATATTCAGGTTTGCTGCCTAGAGAAGAGGCACCTCTTGACTTCTTTCAGCACAAAAAAGAGTTGCAGGGTTTTTCTTGCCTTCTCTTTTTCTTGGAAAGGTCATGATTATAATTTCACCACAGATAGGACAATTTTCTTTCATTCAGCTCTAACACTGGCACAAATTTAACTATATTGCGCTAGCAGGCACTGATATATTAATTAAAATACAGTCTAATTATTTACCCTAGTTAGTTCATACAAATCTCAGCAGTGTAATCAGTGGGCTCCCTTAAGGATTTTTGCCATATTCAGCAATAGAAATTGTTTCTCTTTTTTACTCTACTCAGGAATAGAGTTAGTTGGGGGTTTTTACTCCCAGGTCAGTAGTTCAGTGGCCACCATGGCCCTGGTCTATGCAGAGGGATTGTGCAGCCACAGTCACACTGACTGGTGATGATGAGTGGATAAAGCCTGTAACAAAAGTTATTGTAGGAACTGCAGCAATGGGGTGAAACAACCCTTCCCAGCCCTGACTTTGATGAAATTCCTGACCTTGTGCTGGTTCTTTTGCAGTACTTTTGGTCATACGTAGCCAGAATGATTTCTGAGAAATGGTGCTCTGATGTTCCTCAGTGTGAACAGATGTGGAATGATGTTTGCACGGGGAAAATGTTCATCCTATTTCATAAAGAAGGGAAAGAAATGCCTCCTGGCAAAATGGAGGCAGAGTGCAAAGATGATAGAGATCTGAGCCTTTATTAAAAGGACAAGAGAAGCTGATGTCTGGAGCCCAACTTGGGACGCCCAACTTGTGTCTACTTGTGGCTTATTTGCTGTCAGGTGTTTATTTTAAACACAAGTGGTATGAAAGTTGCAGATGGCATTGGAAAGAGAAGGAAAAAATGTGCAAAGAAAGACATGGGTGAGTGGAAGGATGAGGTGAGGCTGAGGAGGACCAAGACTGACCTAACCTGCAACTTGCAGCCTTGGCAATCTCGTATCAATCATCTCAATCCCCCTCTCCCTCTGGTGTACAGCCATCAGTCTTCAACCTCTGTCTCCAGAGAATGGAAAATTGAAAAGAGTGGGTCAAGAATTCCTAGCTTTTCTCCCTTTGTGTTTTTCTTCCATTGCCAGTCCCTACCTTCTCATCTCACCTCCACTTTTTTCTTTTTCTCAACAAGAAGAGCAAGCAGTATTGAAGAGAAGAAACGGCATCATTTAAGCTGCTGGAAGAGTCAGCAGTGCAACTCTATACAGCCCTTCATGCATGCACTGTAATTAGAAAGCGTGTCCTTCCCACTGCTGAAGAGAGGAGCTTAACAGATACAATTTGGGGTATCGAATACTGAACCCAAGTTGTCTGTTGTCGGTATAAGTAGCATGGGCAGCACCTGTGAATCAAGTTCTCCATAGGAATCATGGCCCTCCCTAATTATATACTTCCTGCAAGCAATCACTGAAAAGATCAAACAGGAATTAACACACGGGCTGAAGAATCAAACTTTTCCAGTGAGACAGCGCCAGACTATAAAAAAATCTGCCTTAAACAGCAGAGTCATCAGCGTTCCTGGTAGTGCAGCCCGAATTTCTTTGGAAATCAGGTACCCTTTAAGCACATTTTCATCATAATATAACCAATATACCTTTTATTACATTTCCTCTCCCTGTTCTACTTCTGGTTTAACCATGTGTGAACCAAGCTAACATGATTAGACACCTTGTTTTTCACCAGTCATTTCTGTTTGCAGTGTTCCATAAAGTGCTTCAAATGAATTTTAATATGTTGATGGTACTTACTGGAGAGATTAATATTCATAATAAATACCCCTTAGAAGTAATCTTCAGCAAATCCTTTTGACAGAGGAGTCAGGGCTGCTAACGACAATAACTACTACAAAATGCAATTTGGTCAATTACTTTAATTAAATTTCACTCTGTAATGTCTTCTCATTTATATAGTAAACTAATAGGGGAAAAGTACATCATCCTTATTTGCCTCCACTTAAATGTCCAAAACTGTTTCCTTATGTTTTGTTTTAACATTTGCAGCTCTCCCAGCTTCTCAGAACGTTTGAGATAATTATGGGTTTTACAAATAAAGCTTATTCTTCACGAAGAAAGGTTGAGGCTTTCTTTTGAATACGCTTTCCTAGAATAAAAACCTTGGCTACACAGATCCTAATCTGGTATTTACAGACTGGCTGATTTTGGATGGTGCCAGCATTCCAGTGTAAATGGTAGAAGTGTCTACATTTCATCAAATGCTTTTTTAATTATATTGTTTGAAATCGGAGTAAAAAGGAACACAGCTGTCTAGAGATTTTGGGTAGCGTACAGGTTATAATGAACTCATGAGAAATAACAGCAGCAGTCTTTTTAATGCACTTTACAGCGCTGAACAAGGAATTTTACACTGCGGGCTACATTCTCAGCTGGAGTAAATTGGCATATCTCTGTTTTCCTCACTGTACGACAGTCTGCTTCTGAGCTCCTTGCTTAAAAATTTGAGCTCTTATTTTCAACAGTTCATATAATAGAAGAGGATCTGGCCTAGGTTTATGATGGTGCAATAGTGTGTAAATATTAAGGTCATCTGTTATCTGGAAAAATGCATGAATTAAGTTAAAATCAGTAACTCCGACCTCACCTTGTATCAGTAAAATCAATAAAACTGTTTCCATGAGCACAGTGAATATTCATGTCAGCAATCATCATAAGGCATACAGGAATGTAAAGCAAGTATGTGTGGCAATTCAGTGGCAATTTGAGGGGCAGCGTTGTTTTGGGAAGTTGGTGCTGTAATTCTTCTGCCACCGAATTAGCAGCATGTAAAGCTTCAAGAGGGAGAAACAGCTCATTTTTATTATGGGGTAAACTGGGATGGGAGGGGAGGGAACCCCTCTTCTTCAGCAAATGTGTTAGATGCTGAAGTAGAAACCACAAATTTCTTTTCCCTGAGGTTTCACTGAACTCCTGTAAACTGCAGCAGTTTCTTTAGCCGGCTTCGAATTTCTCTGCCAATGCTATAAATTTTGTTGGGAAGATGAAGTCCTACAGTGCAATTAACTCCAAAAGTGGTACAAAGCAACAGCACGCAGATACCGGGCTGCAGTACTTAGCACTTAACTCTGAAATTCTGATAAGCCCTATCAACTCAGGGTTGTGTTTAATGTTCACTCCTGCTTATATACTGAAGATACAACCTAGCGGTCACAGTGTTAACACTCCCCAATATCTATTACAATTAGTTTTTGATTAAGAGGCCTAGCATGGCTTTTGAAGCCTTTTATGTTGTGTCAAATGGCTAGTGATGGAGTGAGATGCACAGACACCTCCCAGTAACAAAGCGTCTTGTAAAAGGTTTCAAGTGAACTATTTTATCATCCTAATGGAAACCAGATGACTCTAACTCCCCCCTTTAATTTCAACTATTTACTGAAGAGTCCTTGTTTTGAATTACTTAAAGATTTATTCCAAACCACTATCTCATGCATTAAGAATCACTAATAACAAAGCCATTCTGAGCGGAACAAAGCTTTTAAAGAATGTGACTATGCCATTGCATTTATTCTTAAGTTTAAACCGCATTTTTTAATGGCTTTCACATTTTTATATCTAAGTTTATTTTCTTAGTTTTTTTTAAGTTTTTCTTTTCCTTCCTTGCAATCCTGAACGTATTTTTCTCCTTGTGTTTCCAGTCCATACTGCAGTGTCCTACTGACAGGGACAGCAGGCTGGAGCTTGGGTGGTGAAGCTGAACCCATGCATGTGCTCCTGTGTTCCATCTATTTCGGATGTCCTAGGTGGGTTTAGCAAAGGAAGGATTGTAAAATGAGGGCCTAAGGGGGTAAATCGCGTCCGCCAGGCACAGCTTCATTATTTCTGCTGAGCAGTAAAATTTTCAGAGGATGAAAGTGTCGCTTCATGTTAGCTGTTCTGGCCTGATGGCTGGAGTCACCCTGGCTGGGGAGCTCTCCCCTGGAAAACTGGGAGGACCGGGGGGGAACTGCTTCCTCTGCCCTTGCCCAGTATCTCTGTCAAGCTCATCCCTTCCTCTCAGCCACATCACTCTCTGCATTGCTGCAGACGGAACCCTGAAATAACTGGGATTAACTGGATTAGCGGTGCAAAATGAGTCTTCTTTCTCTGCTGCTGCAATATCTGCTGCCTGGGGTGCAGACCTCCCCATTTCCGTGGAGCCTCGCAGAGACACAGAAATTGCTCTTAATGAGCACGACCATGAACTGGTTTTCATCCCAAAATGTGACACTGTTATTTACATCTGTCAGTATTTTACCGAGCTCTCCCGCTCCCTGTGGACACTACCTTCTAAGATATTTCAGGCAACCCAGCTGCAATATTCTTTTGCCAAAATGTCCTTTTGACTCAGACTGTAAAGTTCTTCAGTATACATTTTAGTGGCATTAAAAAGATTAAAGAATGGCATAGTTAATTAAAGAGAGGTATTTTTTAAGTTAAATTTATGAGAAAAAGATATATGTTAAGAAAGAATAGAGTGAAGAAATACAGCTGTCCAAGAGTAAGAATAGGTTATATATTAAAGTGTAGCCATTAAATGTCTTGAAAACCTTAGCTATATTGAATAAGGAATTTGGAGAAACAGAAGATGGTCTATTTCTAAAAATGTTAAGCAGACTTTTGTTGTAATGCGTACCAATAACTATTGACCTTTTGTGACCATGAATCCTCTGAGCCACCGAAACAAGCAGTTAACAAATCAAACACCCACTCCAAATGGAGAGCTCTTCATCATTCACAGAGATTTCTGCTGTGTGAATATGTATTTTCAAATCTAGATCAAACAGAGACCAACTTCACATGTGTTGGTCTTTGGACAGAACTGGAGTTCATGGGATGAGGGAAGGGAGTGGGTGAAGTGCTTTAGGTGGATTGCGCCTCAAGACATACCAAACAGGATGCCAAAAAATGAGGCGTATTTGGCATATAGTTGTCTACATCCTGAAAATATTAAGGACATGGATGTATCTACAGCCTGTCTCCTCTTATTCTACTGTAACAAGAAGTATTTTTGTAGTGGTGGATAAACCAGGTATTAATTAAATTATTTAATCATTAATTATCATTAACAACACTTCAGTATCATGAAGTAGATCTCATTTGATAAACAAGGAGCAGGAACCACAAAATAAAATGGTCACACGTTCATGATATGATAGAAATGTTGTTAATTCTCAGCTCTTTAGTCCAGTTATTAGCCTGCTACTGTATGCACACAGAAATACCTCTGCATTTGTAAAATCCGTATGCTGGTACGCAGAGATGGTGACCTCTGCATATCATTAAGAAAACTTTAATAAATTCCATTTTGGTAAAAGTCAGGCAGAAATGCTCTTCTGCTAGCGTAGCATGAATTCTGTGTTATGTCTGCAGGTCCGCAGAAGAGTCCTGGTTCTCCAAGTCCATACTCAGAAATCCTTTCTCTTGCACTGTGAAATATCCCATCTAATTTTCTTTGTCTTCCTTAATATGTCCTCCCTCCTATTGCACTGCTTGCTGACTGTACATCCTAGATGATCTTAGATGTTTCTACAATTTTACTCAATCTTCACATAGCACTATTTACTTAAAATTCAAAAGCAGCATATTTTAAACAACTAGAAAAGTGTAATATTAATCTGTAAAAATATTTTCCTATGTTTTCCCATAGTGTGAGTACCAGGATAATTATTGCTGAAGTATTTGGAATTTCCACTCCCTCCCAAAATGCAATTCTATATTCTTTGTACCATTTTGAGTTAAAATAATAATTAAAAGTAAGAAGCTATTGAAGTTTGCATTATGAAAACGTGCCAGGAGAGATGCAATTAGTCTCAGATCTGTCTGCCTCTATTTCCTAGCCTGAGTAACTGGGGACCTATTTGCAGTCAAGTCAACTAGGACTAATTGTGGACCTAAAAGTGAGGCCTGGCTTCATGGTAATTTTGGTATTGGTCTGGAATAAACAGATAGGGTTGTACAGGAAAGCTGCTGCTGAGCTGACAAGCCAAAAGGAATTGAAAAAAAAAATCTCACTTTTTAGGATGTTAGGATGTGGGAGAGAATGCTGAGACTGAATATTTTAGAAGAAAAGGTGCTGGTTAAACTTTTACTATCGGCAATTTAAAGTACATTTTGCTTACAATCAATAGGCAGCTCTAGTGAGTGTTGATTGAATGTTAAATTAAAAAATTCATACATTTTAATATCTTTCCAGTAATGAATAAAAGGAGGACCTATCTTATTTATTTATTTATTTATTTTGCCAGGTATATTTGGGGTTGAAATCAATTCTTTAAATATTTTATATTCTTCAGATTTGTCAACAAAACAGTATCAGTCTGAGAATCAATTGCAGAATGAACAGCTGTGCAATACTTTTTTCAGCGTTTCAAATAACTTTAATCTCCATGAATTAAAAAATAATTTGTTCATAAGCTGAGAGAGAGAAGAAAGAAAGAGAAATGAATGTCTAAAAATTAGGCTTCTCTAGGTTTAATTTTTAGATGCTTTTTAAGTATTGGTCCTTGCCCTTTCCGAAGTTATTTCTATTAGCTATTTTCCTAAGCTTGCTGTAAACTGCCAGTTTTCCTCTGTGTTAATTATTAATATGACCTGTTTATGTACCAGTTATCCAGCTAACCATTAATGTCTGTTTACTCATTGATGACCTTTGCAACTACATGCCAGGCTCTTGGCCAGTAAATGTCAACATTTTTTAATAACCTAAAAATACTCTTCATAGCTTAAGATCATCCACCTAAAATTTTTTTGACGTGAAATCCGAAATTGAATACCACTTATAATTCACAGATGTTTGTACAAGGCTGTTTCAGCCAAATGGCACAGTACAGGTAAACGAAAAAAACATCTTTGCTGATTCTCTTTGCTTCTGTTTATGTTTTAAAATACATCAGAACAGGGAAACATATTGGCCCATCATGCAGGTATAATAAAATACTTTTCAAAAAAGAATTACTGTAGGTAAATCTTCTTTCTTTTTTTTCTTCAGAGTTGCAGTATGAACCTGAGCACAGCTAAGATATCTCTTCCATATAGTCTGCTAATGCTAAAGGCTACACTGGGGACACAATTGGATTAAAGCTGAAAGTGTTGACACTAATTTTTACTCATAATTACAAACTCTATGTATATTTTTGCTCACTAAATGTGCTAATTTAAAAAGACAAGCAGTAGCCCAGGACGGAAAATAATTTGAGGGCACTACCCACTCAAACTGATGTGTAGGACGGCCTCATCCAATCTGCTACAGAGATAAGTGGAACAGGCAGGTTTCTTCTTCCTTGGCCCACTAACAGCCTTTCCTCAGAAAAGCATTGAAATATTGTCTTTGTGATTACAATTTGCAGGTCTAAAATTGGCTCCCTATTGAAATATTTTCAAATATTAGCATCATCCCAGCCATAAGTAATGGTGATGGCATTTACAGAGATTGCAGCTTTGATATATATGTAGGTATATGTTCACATTTTCTTGTTCATTGGACTTCTAACTCCAGTAAAAATTAGGTGGTTTTTTTTTTAGTTACAGCCTTGAACACTTGCTGTGACTGTCACTTCATGTTGAATTTATCATACAAAATGTAAGTTGTAAGGCTGAGGAGCAATCTGTCATAAGCCATTGTCTCAGTAATCTCTGAAGGGGTTTGTTTTGGTCCTGGGTGGGAGGTAAGCTTTCTAGATTTCTACCCTCAGTTGCATAGACAATTTGGGCTCAAAAGTATAGTTTCAGAGGGATTTGTCTGAGCTGTAACACATTTACTTAAACACTGTGCTTCTGTACAGGATGGTTATACAGTACTTCAAGCATATAAATGCCTTTCAGGTTTTCTGTACTGAATGATAACTCACCTTGTCTTTCTTGGTGAGGTAGGTAATAAATAGAAATCTGGACTGTAACTGAGACATTCTGACTTAGTTAGATCTTCTGGTGTCCTGAAAAAGACAAGTAGACTCAATTACCATGCCAGCAACTACATAAAGATTGTCAAATTAAATCCAAAAACCTATGTTTAAATAACGGTATGACAAAACCTGAGAAAAGGCAAGAATATCAAGCTCTTCTGACATTTTGACCTGAAGTTACAGCACTGTGGAAACAAAGAAAAATACTCTTTGAAACGTGCATTATTCTCTCAAAAGACTGAGGGGCAGGACTTGGTCAAATCCATCTTAGTCTAGAGATGTGGATGAGGATTGGTGCAGCCATGAATCCGTACTTTTTATTGAGAAAATATCATGGTTTATTTGATAAAGATGTAAATATATGACTAAAAGGGAGAAATAACACTACGCTACACTTTCTCGAGTGTCTTTCAACCAGCGTCTTAATTAAGCCGTCGAAAGCCTTGTGAGTTGGGTAAGTGTTGTATTGAACTAGCGTCACCCACCACTGATACGGAGCTATCCCAGGGTTCAAGCACAACAGCTGTCTAATGGTGTATAGTGACACTACACACCAGGGTAGAAACCAAAGCAGCATACCACATCCGATTGAAACGGCAGGGAGACCTGAGAGGGAGTTTAATTATTTCTGTTGGAACTTCTTCAGAACATTGGTTTGGCACCCCAGTCTTGGAAAGCCTGCCGTGGAAACTTTAATGAGCTGCAGTTGTAGAGGACAGGCTTTCTTTTAGTTATCAGCAAAAGGCAACAACTGAGCACACCTCGGCACCAAGCTGGAAAATTAATTCGGTGCTGACTCAGAGGACAGTGCATAAACCAGAATCGTCAGCACCATTCCTCGCAATAAGTTGGTCTTCCTTGGAGGTCTCTCATCCAAGTCTGACCTAACTTGGCACACTGCAGCTCGTGAGACAAGGGATAAGGCTCAGATGCAATATTCCTGTGGGAAGTGGTGTTCTGCTTTCATCTGCTTTTACGTACAAAGCAATGACATACTTAATCAGGGCTTCCCCCTCCCCAACAAGATGCTTATTATCTATAGGAAGCTGTTTAAATTTTCTGGATAAATATGTATTTGGAGTCTTTCCGAGCTATGTAATGTGCTCTACAGATCAGAGCAACTCCATTTAAAATTGTTTTTTAAAAACACAAATTATAATTTGATAGACTGGAACAGCTCTATCAGTTTCATAGATAGCTGGGCATTTATTTTCCACTATAAAGATCATAATATTTACCCAATGGACCAGAACAGCTCCTTCTTAGCCTTTACTCCCTCTATTATGCCACAATTATTTAAATACAGATTCTGCTTGCATTACTTATTTGGTACCCAAGTGAATGGAGATCGCTTGAGTGAGTAAGTAAAAAGGGCAGGGGTTGTCTCATACATCCCATCATCTTCTGAAACACTGTTTAAAGATCTAGATATAATAGGAAGAGATTAAGAACCTGTAGTTTCCATTACTATTTTTATTTATAATGTATTGTTCAGTTCTCCATCTAGTTTAGTGGGAGAGTGGGTTAGTCAGCCATGTGTTCTGTGCATTGCAGGTGGGAGGTATTTTAAATGCCTATATGCTGACAAGGTGAGTGGTTAGGGCATGATTTTGTTATATACATATATATATGTTTGTGTATGTACGTATATATCAGAAAGCACGATAATAATTTCCATGATTATGACTTTCCTGCTTTATTTTTGTATGACCTTAGAAGGCAGGAGCATAAATCCATACTGTGGGGATTTGCTCCATCTTGTTACTTGTTTGTGGAGAGCCAACAGAGTGCTTGATACCATATGGACTGCAGCAGAGGAGATACATCTTCAGAAGCACTTTCTAGAAGTGCTTCCTAGTGGTACAATATAGTGTTACTGCTGCAGTGGTTTGTTCATGTGCAGGCAATGCTACCTTAGTCTTTCAAAGACTAGAGAGTTGATTTACCCACAGAGAAAAAATAACAACTATCATTGTCATCAGTAGGCATTGCCTTGGAGTTCTCTGATGCGAAGCAGTAGCCATTTACATACATTTTACATGCCTTTTATATCACTTAATTCATAATCTCTGTTCCTAGATTTATAAGAAATATTTTATCTGCATCATTTTCCCTTATATTTGAACAGGACTTATTCTTCCTTTCATTTCTTTCAGTATTTTTGTTTTGTAATAAATGAATACAGAGTCCAATGTAATCATTATGAAACTAGGAACAATACATATCCAGCCCATTTTAACCTGTAGTGAAAGATATGATCCATTGGTTTATTCCCTTTTCTAACTTACGTTCCTAGACTTTGTGTCTCCCTTACCCAGTATGCCCTCACAGCTGTCAATATGCAGCCATAGAAGCAGAGGGAAAGACCATATTTGGTGTCTATGGTTTCCTTAATTTAAGAGGTTAACCAAAGATGCATGATATGATTGCATTTTTCACCTACACATGATGAAGGCTGAGCTGCAAGATGGCTAAACTGTTGAATTTCTTGTTTTTCACTTATGTGTTTCATCCAGCTCTGTGACTCCTTTCTTTCATAGCCACTTTCTTCAAAGAAAATGTCCTGTCAGCAAGTTCCCAGTCCTCTGTCCTGTTCTCCTCATAGCTCTCCACATTCAGCTGGTTCAGTTCCAGCTCCACTACAGGCCTTCAAAAACACAAAATTTCTTCTTCCAGAAAACTTACTCTGATTTATATCTCAGATGAGCAACTCCAAAAGCATATGAACAGTGAAACACAGTTTGGGTTTTGAAGTTATACAAGATCTGAAATTTCCTGGAGCTCAGGGACCGTCTAATGTGACGTTCGAGCCAAAGGTATTCTCTGAACAAAACTACTTGAGCAAAAATCTTTTCCTGTTGGAAAAAGGAATGGATGAATGCCAAATGTTTGAGTTGCAGAGATGTGCAGACAGTTACAGGAGTGGTTATATGGTCAGTGCATGGTCAATCTAGATGTAGGCTGCTGATAAAAGGCAGTTCTGGCCTTACTTACATACTCCTGCAGTCTAATTTGCATTTACACCAGTTATCTGGCCAGATTAACCTGATCTGAGAGCTACTGTCTTTTCTATCCCTCGGTAAGGTTGGTTTTCAGATTGTTCACACAAGTGTCAGCACTGATCCAATGAGGACATCAGAGATATGTGGCCCATGGTGAAGATGAAGATGAGACTGGCAGCAGCCTGGGCACCAGCAAAAGGCCTCTGCGTGGGCTCAGTTTTGGCTAGGATAGCGCTGCAGTTATGAAAGTTCGGCACATCCATTACTGTCTGTCTAAACAGGGTCATTGCAGGGTCTGTTGGAGGGATCTAATTAGAGGTCTGTTTTTTCTTTAAAAGTCCTTGCCTAGTATTTCCTTTACTTTTCCAAACACCCTGAAGTAGACAATACATCACAATGAGGTCAAAGCAGAGGAAAGGGGGAAAAAAATGAATCCCAGCAGCCTCAGAACAATGACAGTTTTCATTTATTATCTAGAAGTCATGTGAGTTTTAAAGTCACCAATCATCATCAAGAGAAGAATGGAGCTAGATACCTGACAAGGAAGATGCTGTCTGCAGCAGCATAATATTCAATTTGCTACCAAGGCTACTGACTTCAGAAGCAATAGGAGAATAAGTGAAATAATTGATTTCTTTCCTCAAAGGTAATACGGCATCAGAATCACACTAGCTATGTTCAGTTGTCCTTTTGTTTTAAACAACTTTCCTGATTCTATTTTAGTCCTTATAAAATTAGAAATTCTTAAGGCTGTCTTGGAGCCATACCACAAAAAGAAATCTCTCCTAGTGTATCAAGGGTGCAAAGTAAAACCTAAAATACATGCCCACCAAGAAGTAGGTTACATTTTCTACCTGAGATTGCAAATGGCCTGCAACAAAATTGAAACTGCCCCTTTGGCATTAATTATATTCTGCCCCGAAGGCAGCATGTTCTTGTTGAAGATTTGGATGGGAGTCCTTGCAGAAGGAGCTGAGGGCATCGGATTTCCTTAACATGACCCTGCCCCATTCCTACTCCTATATATTGTCTATTTAGGGAAACATTCCTCTGTCCTTGCTCATGATGAGCAGTCCGTAGATATAAATCATTCTGCTGTGGAAGCAGGCACAATTCAGCATGACTAACGGACTCTTCTGTGCTGATGATCATTAATGGTTGTGGCATCATACATGCTCGTAGAGCTGAAATCAGTGGGACTGCTCATCGAGTAAAGTGCTGCTCACTGTGAGTAAATGCAGCAATGCATCACCTATGGATAAGTAAGCTATTTGGAACGGGAATCTACCAGATTATAGAAAAGCACTTTACTGAGCTGGATGGTTTAATTAAGTCTTTACTTATACGTTTATGTCAATAATCACACTTCACAGTTGGAAGGAGCTGTAAGAATACTAAGCCAACAAAATACATAGGTGCAGTAGTATAATCTCACAATGTAGGACTGTCTCTCTTGAAGTAATTTGTCAATAAGGGGTAGTTTTTAATGCTCAGCAAGTGGTTAAATTCTACAAACTTAAAAATTTTCCAAAACAATTTATATTTATTAATGGCTACTACAAAGTCCGTTTACCCATAAAGTGAAACTTGAAGTTGCATGCTTTCTTAAGTGCCAAGAGTCAACAATAATAAAGTAAATAGTGGAGGACATTCCAAGATGGTATTAACACAATTGATTTTTTGATGATTGCACAATGGGAGGTTATCTTTTGTTAATTGACTCTGTAAATAAGCTCATGGGTGTCTCAAGCAAAGAAAAAAAGATCTATTGCTACTAGAAAGTCTACAGGGTGAGGTAGCTATGCCACTCTATAAAGTGTCTGCTCTGCTGTTAAACTCCTGACTGTATAATGGCTGAGAGGCATTTCTAGAAACAAATCCCAGCAGGTGCTCTTGCATGCATGGTAAGTGACACTCAAAAACGTTGTTAGCTTGGACTGTCCTGTATGTGAAATAATTTACTTTGAATTTCAGAGAAAAAGACAAGCATGGAAAAAGGAGGGACCATCCTGGAGCTCACAGATACATTTACAAATCAGATGATGTCCATACAGCAGCTAGATCTGACTTGACTTGTACTTTGATCTTTCCAGGTGATATCTGGGAAGTCTACTTCTTCCCTCTGCCCTGGGACCCACCTCTATCACCTCAGACCTAAAGGCAAATCATTGCTGGGTTCATCCAAGCTATGCTGCTAGATACCTCCCCATGAAATGTTTTACAGATCCTTAGATCTTACTATTGCTTCACTTTGGAGTTCCTTAACTCCACCATGTCCTCTTCTGGTTTGAGCAGAGCATTGCCCAAGTTGGGTAACAATTTTACCATGTCCTTTTCCTCTTATTGAGTGCTTCAGTACTTTTATAGTGAATAACAGATACTGTTTATCCAGTGGCTACAGATTATCTTGTTCACTAATTTCTGGCCTTGCCTGAACAGCCCAGTGGAGACAATTTGCTAGCCTGCTTTTTCTTGCTTTGGTTTCCATTTTCCTCCCAAGACTATTTCTTTCTCTTTTTTTGATCCCTCTCTGTTCTTGTTCCCTCTGGTAATCTCATTCTCATCCCACTCTGATCCTGCCTTGACATCAGCAAAGAGCTGTAATCAGTCTGACTGTCCTACTTCCCTTGGCATAAGATCCGAGAGGGAAAGTCCTTTGCTCCTAATTTAACAGCCCTGAACTGTAAGCAAACATAATACCTACTTTTGGCTGCCAACAGCAGATAGGCAGGTGGAACAGGAGCACTATGGCCACAGAGCTACTGTGCAGGGACAACCCAGTAGAGCATTTATATTCCTGATCTGTACAATGTCATAAGATTTCAAAGAAATGGGCTTCTAGTCGGTGACCCTCATGAATCACCTGCACTGAGTCATGCTCCTTTCCCTGTCATGTCAACAACCTCAATATACAAAGACCAAACAACCTGTGCCACTTCTCTGGGAGAGCACCCAGGCTGTGGGAACAATGGCTCTGCTGTTTCCTAATCTCAATAACAATTAAGACATCAGATTAATAGAATCTTTAAATGCCTTGACGGATGCAGGTGGAATGCTCTCTGTTTGCATTACTATAAAGCCTATCAGTACCCTAAGCATTTAAGGACACAAGGAAGCATAAAGTATCAGGGTTGCAAACAAGACCAAGCATGAAGTCTTGCACTAAAAAAGAGAGATTAAAAAAACATACCACATGTAATTTCTTGTACATTTATCTTCTGAAACTTCTGCTAGACATCACCAAAGCCTGAAGTTTACCTCTGAGAGGACAGGGAATTCCCTTCCCTCATGAGTTGCAGTTTCCTTTTTTATCTCCTTCTCCTTGTTCCCTAACACAAAATTGTGTTCGGTGGTTCACTTAATGACTGTAATGCCCTTGGTTAATAGGATTTCACTGCAATTCCTATCCTTCAGCTTGGCATTGGAACCCAGTGTGCCTCCAGTCTTAGCTGGGTATTTTAAAGTGCTTTCTGCCTGGAAACAGCATAACAGTCCTTTTTCCTGATATTCTGAGTAGTAATCCTTGGAATTGCCCTCTCTAAGGCAGAAGTGGAGGACTCAGATTTCTCTGCAGGGATTGCAACTCATGAAAAGATTAAAGGCCATATCCACAAAGATTTTCAGGTGCTTCAAGAGGAGTGAAGTGCCTGAATACATTTTGTAGGACTGGCCATAAGTGCATTTAGCACACCTGCCTGGCAGCCAGGAGTCAGAACACTGACTCCAAAACTGATGGGAAATGCCCACTGATTCCCCTTAATACAGCTGCTGAATTTTTGTCTGTAATAAAGTTTTTCTGGGAAGAAGCCCTGACTAAAGGGAAGCCTTCTTGGATCCTTTATTTGGGAGAGGGTTGTGAATTTCACATTTTTTTCCCCATTCCACAGTTCAGGAGAAGATTAATTTCTTATTTTTCTTTTCAATCATCTAATCTTCCGTGACCCCCTCCTGTGCACTTTGTGTCACCAAAGTGCTTTTCCATTCTTCATTCCATTGCTTTGGGATCTATAAAAAGAGCTGCAGCGTTGAGGGATTTCTGAACAGACTGTTTCGTTCCTGACACTGTCCCAGGAGGATTAGAGTTGCGGAAGCTTAGAGTTAGACTCATACTTCCCTCTGTCCAAATGCCTGGCTCAGAGATAACAGTCTTTGTTTAGGAAGCCTTAATATTCCTAAGGCGATACTTGGGGTGATGTGTTCTCACATTGCCTCTCTCCCTCATGTTTGGTACATGTTTCCTCATATGAATTCAGTAATCCAAGCCATTATCTGGAAGCAGCAGTGACTCCCATTTACGTCTTTGCCACCTTTTCTAAGAATGTGCTCATTTCATTGATCCCACGTTTCAACACAGCAGTTGTCCCTGCCATTATCCTTGACCTAATCATAGCATTTCGGGATCCTCATGTCTCATGGTCAGAGATGAGCACATGGACAGAAACTGCCGTACAGACCTACCCATATAGCTTGCTTTAGATCCATGAGAACGGCGTGTGAAATTCCTGCTAGGTCCAGTTTCTTCTGAGCTGCGAGGGCCAAGATAGTTGTACTTCATAATCTGCTGGAATGCTTCTTTGCTGGCTTGGCATGGCCAGTCCTGCAGAGGGAAGAGGGGGGAGAGGATGTGCTCCAGCCCTAAGATCAGATGTCGGGCACAGGTGCTGGCAGCGGAGCAGCGCTGCAGCCCCCCTGGTATGAAATCGCAAGCTGGCCTCGTTGTACGGATCTTCTGAGAAAAGCCCAAGATTGTGTATCATGAATTATGATGGCGATATAAAACTGAAAGCCTGACTGCATCTGTTAGTTAAAAACTGCTGTGAGAGCTTGGGAGGCTGCTAGTGCAGTGTTCCAGCTAAATCTCAAATAGGGTGGCTGCACTTCACCTTCCTAATTAAACTCCCTCTTAGTTTTTGTTGCGCGAGTTAATTTTTACTTCTCCTTACTCTCACAAAGTGACAGGCTTAGAGCTATTGATGAAGGCACCTATTTACCATATAACAGTGCATATCATGCTCTCTTCCTCAAATGTCGTAAAGTCCTTCGACATGGAGCAGCCACTTTCTGTCCCAGGGGCCACGTCTGGGGAAGAAATCTCTCACTGTGGGCAAAGTTTTAGTTGACCGGAGACATATGTTGAAGCAAATTTGGCATTTTTTTCCTCAAATGGGCCAAAAGCATATGAATATACTGGTACTGCACATCCCATTCTGCACTTTGCAGGTGAAAAAGCAGCTTTGGAGACAGACGCACAGCACGTACAATCTTTTACACATTCATTTTGGTAGTATGTATGTGTTTGTTTCTGAGGGTCTGGCTGCTCATAGATGTTCTGCTGTTTGTTATTTTCTCATCTTGTATCACAAGTGAAGTATCTGGTCCTGTTCCCACACAAATGAATGTTAGACATCTCCTTGGCTTCCAAAGGGCAATGTCAAACCTAAATGAGGAAGAGGTAGGATGGTGCTGGGATGAGATATTCCTAAAAGCCTCTTAAGTGACCCAGGAAGGAGCATTCATAAGTGCTCCTCTCCCCTCTAAGACACTAATGAGTCGCTCCTTAATGACAAACTGTCCATGCAGAGCACTACCCTCCTGACACAAGAGCAAGATTCACCTCCTCAGACCTTTAAAATAAGTCCTCTAGGCTTGCTTTCTTTTACAGGAGATATCTGACCCCAGTGACCTTGCTCCTCTCCAAATCAGGAGTTCATCCTATAGATGTGAGGAGATACAGCATTCCTTTCACTTCCTGTCTTAAACCCTGATCTTAGCCTTAGTGCAGGCTGCTCTGGAGATGGCTGCATGTCCCATCCCTCTGCCAGCCCTGGCAATGTTCCTGTAATGAGCAACATGATCCTTTTACATAGTTTGCACATCACTTTTTTTTTCTGTGTGTGAAGCAGTTTGGGTCATTTTGAGATAAAGGGTGCTGTATAAGTGGAAGTCCTTATTATTAAATCAATAAATAATAACAGAGTTAGCTTCTTGCTGTTAGACATAATAATTTTCACCTCTGTTGCCATCTGCATGACATGGCACTGTTTTTCTAGTTCCTTTATGCTCTTGATGGCTGAACACACCATCAAAAATGATTCTCGGAGAAATTTTTGTGTCAGCCGAACATTTTCAGCACAGGAGAGGCCTTGCAGAGTTGAAGAGGGAAACTTGCCTTCCTAATAACTCATAGCTGTGGTGGCTACTATGTAAATCTCTTTATCCAATCAATCAGACATGAAATAAAATACACTGACCTGATGCTTGGCTAGCATGTAAATTCCAAGTCATATGAGGCCTGGGGAGTTATAGAGCAGAAGAAGGAGTTTTCATTCCCCATTTGTAAGATGATATCTGCTGGGCTCATTAAGCAAAAATATTTTGGGGCCTGTGTCTTACAAGGTAAACTTGCTCTATTGTGCAGAAGAACATTCACTGAAATAGCTAACATGGATCATCTGATGACATTAGCTTTGTAAGTAATTTCCATGATGTCAAGGGTACACTGGAGATTAAAGGGGGATTAAGGCCTACTTGCACAGTCAAAGCATCACAGTAAATTGACTTGACTTGGCAGGCTGCACCTAAAGTTGGCAAGTTTTCACTAACTAATCATATAAAATCCAGGTTTGTGGTGTTAGTTAGACTACACTTTCACAGAGGCCAGGAAACGTTAAGCTTTCGAGGTGGGAGGTTTTAGGAGCTAAAGGAGGAAAGGGGAGGGGATACTGTCAAGGAGACTTTTGCAATGTCAAGGTGCCAAGAGGTGCTAAGTAAAATAATGACCCAGTTTTACTGGAGGACGCTCTGCCTTTCAGGAGCAACCTGGTTGGATTTCTACCCCAAAGGGCTTTTCCTCCAGCAAAGTTTATTTTTTCCCTCCCTCTCACTGTCACAAAATGCAGTCTCCTCTTAAAGGATCAGACCCCGCACGGGAACTTCACTGAATAAAGATGAGTTTATATTTTAAAAAGGAAACAGCTGGATTGCAAAAGCAGGGGAGGTAGGCAGCTCTTGTTTCATTAGCTAAGGGAAACTCAGGGCCCCAGAGGAGAACAACTGGGAGAGCAGCCATGACAGAGAAAAAAAAAAAAGGAAACAGAAGATCATAAAGAACTAATAATGAAAAATGGAAAGTGAGAATGAGCCAAGAAAAACAGGCAATAAATAGATTTAAAAAAATGGTGGGGGAGCAGAAACAGAAATGTAAAGCGACTAAGCAGGAAAAGAGCAGGACAGGAAGTATGGATTTTCTGGAAATAAAAGAAATAATTCTGAAATTTCTCAAGACCTGGTGAAAAACTGGAAGCACCTCATGGCTGATTTCTGTCTCCAAACTAGTGGCCACTTACATGAGAACGAAAGAGGACCGCTGTGTATAATTGCCTGACAATTTGCTTGCTGCTTCCGCTGGAAAAAGAACGGAGTTTGGCTGGGCAAGAGGGTCCACGCTCCATCCATGCTGATGAATTAGGGTCCTCTAAGAGCAGCTTATAAGAAAATGTATCTCATGATTGTTTAGAAGGATCCAGTCAACTGTTTATCTGTGCAGTAATCATGGGATGATAAGTTGGAGGTGCCCTGGGTGTGGGACTGAGCATAGCGGGAGTCTCTGACTGGTTTCAGATGAAGAAAGAGTAGAGATTGAAGGAAGAGGGGGCGAGGAAGAAAAACAGATCCTAGTCTGTCCTTCGTCTTGAAATCTGTTCATTGTGATAAAATATATAAACATGGCCAAGACTTCATATTCCAAGACAGAACAGATTCTTTTCAGCTGCCCTTCAATTAGATCCATAATAATCCCGCAGCTTTATATGGTTTACAGACGACACTTTGCCCAGCAGAAATTGTGCTATTCTTTAAATTGTGCTGTGCTCATTAGGTTTTAATAGGAGCAGTTGTTTAAAGGGTGGGTGGGGGCGGGAGGGGGAATGCACTTGGTGATGCATAGTGGAATGTACATTAATCTTGTTAATGACAACACAGTTAATGGCTGGCAAAACATTACTTTTGAATTAACCTTTCTCTTGTGCAGGCTATACTTGAGAAACAGAGCCAGGACACCAAAGATACAAGGAAAGTGCATGAAGACAGGGATACAGGATTTCCTATGATTTTATGTTGTTCTTAATTAGGAAGCATATTGGCAGCAAATGCTAACATGTGTTGGGATGTTTAGCTGTAGCCAAATAAATGTTTTCTATTACAACTCTGAATTCTTTGCCTAGCCAGAGCCCATGCTGTTCTGTTCATGTCTTACAAAATCCCTTTATAAGTCATTTTAGGGGCCAATTTTCTGTTGGCTTATACAGCAGAGTTACTTTGAACATATGCACTCAGACTCCAGAAGGGTCGTTGTCCTCACTTTTTTTTTTTAATTCTATTTTTTTTTTGAGTGAGAAATGGGGAAGCCCTTCTTATGAAATGCTTCTATAGCCCAGCTAAACAATAGCCTATACTGAGCATGCTCATTTAAAGCAAAAAAGTAGGGAATGTATATAATTGGTTTTCTCTGGTCACGTGTTCACACATAGGCTGAATGAATGATCCATAGTGAATCATTTATCTGACATTTAATCTCTTTCTGTTCTTTCTGAATGGTCTGCATAAACTCTGCTGGGGTTTTTTTTGTTTGTTTGGTTGTTTTTTTTGTTCTGTTTGTAATTTCAAATTATTAGTTAAATAATTTCTGATCTGGCTTGTAGATTTGGAACAGTTTGCTGTGAGTCTTCACAATTTATAATGCTTGTTACTTCAGTGATGTGAACATGTAACTAGAATCTGACTTGAGTAGTGCAAGTCCTTCCTTGTGCAAATGGAAATTTAAGGCTTTCCCTCTGCAAATATCCTGCTACTTTAATTATTATGTGAGATTTCTCTTGATGATCTAGCCACCTCTAGGTAGGAAATCCGGCTGATGTCTCCCACTTCTGTATTTGAGTCTTGTATGGTCAACTTATTCTAGTGGAGGTTGAACTGGTTATCAGAGTGTGTGGTCCTCGTGTATCATCTTAAGGTACAGCTCCTGCCTGCACAAACCAAGTAGAACGATTGTAGCAGAGGACATATTTAAATGAGAAGGGAATTTAAGACAATCTTCTGAGTTGCTGCATTAGCTTTCTCCAGACCCAGTGCTTGCTCTAGTGAGATCTGACATTGCGTTATTGGGTGCTCATGTAAGCAGTGGCCTGATTCCCTCCTGCAAGGGGTGGAAGATCATCAGTCCATAGGTGCAGAAACACTCTGTTGATTTCTCTTGAAGCACCAGAAGGTTGGGGTGGAACATACTGGATTTGGTTTACATCCATTTCACTATAGCTTTGCATCCTTCAGTTCCAAACTGCTAAGTTACAAAGGTGGGGAAGATAAGACATATGTCTTCTTGTGAAGAACCCCAGTGTGTCCCTATTGAGGCCCTCAGCCTAATCAAGCCTTCAGCACTAAGGTGAAAGAGGAAGATGGAAGAGAATACCTTGTGATAAAGACATTCTTCATCCTTTCTGAAATAACAAACACTCCAGAAAGCTGAAGTGACTCAACATATAAAAGCAGAGCTGTAGATGCAGCTAGTAGGAATAACTACTGGAGGACAAAGATAACTTAAGTGGTTAAAGGTAGTTCTGGTTAGTAGGGGAAATACAGCATCTAGTCACTAAGTTTGTCCATGGGTCTGGACAAGCCTGTTCTCCCTGCCTCATAATCTGGTAGCAGAAGAGTTGCTGATGGTAAATAGTGTGATGTTTTGAGCTGTGAGACAGTAAAAATGGTTTTCACAGATTTCTGTGATTTTTAAGGTGATGAGTATGAATTTATACTCTGGGCTGATGTTTTTCTTCAGGCCATTGTGTAAATAATTCAAGTTAAGTAGTCTCAGATAAACTGTATCAAAGTTGTTATGAATATATGCTTCTCATGTTTATTAGTGCACTGTTTGACTTCCACCATATTTTTATTCTAACCTTTCATGTTTTTTATGATCAGAAAGTCCTTTACTTCCCTTAGGTGTTCATGAAAAAAAAAAAGGAAAAAAAAGGATTTATCTGCCGTGAATATTTTGCATGGACTCCCTTGCTGCTAGAGGGGGAAAGAAGGTGCTCAGGGACTGCCCATTAACGAGCATGTACGTAAGACAATGAACAATGGAGCTAAAAATAACTCACAGCCATATAAGTATAGCAGTTGTTCTGTGTTGCTGCAAATATCAATGTATGGTGAAAAGAAAGAGGACAAGTTGCAGTATTTAATTACTTGTGGATGTGATTAGCCGCTCAAAAACTTAAGGACCATATCATATCAAAATCTCATACCATAAAAAGAAACTTGCTCTAATTTTCTTCTCAAATTGGACCCCATTAATCATTGTAAAAGTTTCAAAACCATTTGGCTGAAGAACTCGGATAACAGGAGGCTTTCAGGAGGTCATGCTCTTTGGTTGGCATTCTTGACCCTCTGTTGTCTCAGTTTCCCATCTTCTGGCTTCACTCTAGCTGTAGTAACCCAGCCGTCTCTGGGCTAGGTTGCTCTGTTACCGATGTGAAATCTTCCATGGACACATGTTGCATTGGACTGGGCTGTTCTACCAAGCACACAGCAAGAAGTGGCACCAGCGACACAGAGGTGCTGCGGAGTTCAGCTTCAAAGAAAGGTAGGGGTTGCAGTGGGGTGGTTGTGAACCTAGCAGAGATTATAATTAGACCTTTGGAGTCCCAGCTGACATTTAAAGGCTTGAGGCCTGATGTAGAGCAAAGAAATGTCAATCTTTAAAAGAGCGGACTGGGCTGGTTAGTAGGAAGGAATGTCAAAAGAGAGTTTATAGGCATCTCTTAAAGTTGAAGTAAATGTATTTCATTCCTTTGAAATGAGCACGTTTCTTCTTGATTTACCTGTGAATGGACATCATGAGAGCTAGAGCTGATTAACAGATGCTTGAAATGACACGAGGGAAGCACAGAGACTGGGAGACTGGTTAGCGTTTGTCTGAGGGCACATAACTTGTAAGCCTGCCTTATATTGGAGTTAAATCATCCCATCTGATGTGTTTGGAGCTGGATCTCTACACTTGTTCTTGTGGCTCAGAGACGCATTTGAACCATTGAGTGGTTATTCACACCTAACCCTTTTTAGGATCCCCCATTATTCTTATTAACAACAGCGAGCACTACCAAGAAGGAGAAAAATAATATCATTCTTTTCACAAAAAGGTAAAAACATAATAGTGAATTAAAGTTCTAAATGACAGGACTGTTAACATAATGCCTTTTGTCTAGAATGAACTATAAAACACACATCTATACAATGGAGAAAACCCTGTAAATGTGTAATGGACAAAAAAATATATATATAATAAAACTGTTGAAAGAATGCATTTTCTCAGCACCAAGGCTATCCATAAAATTTTTACAGTTTTCCACTATATAACATTATCCTTCATAAAAAATGATATTTTAAAGCAAAAAGGTTGGCAAAAGAAACAATTGGTAGTTAACGGAAGGACGGGATTACAGCACTGTGCCTTTGCTGTGAACGGTGGAACAGAAAATGAAAAACATTTGGGGCATTATATGAAGCCCAGCAGTCATGCTCCATATGGTTTGAAGAGTTGAGCAATGCTTGACAAAGATTTTACGACTTCATTTTCTTAACATTGAATATTATTCCTCAAATCTAGGCCTCCCACTCCATTCCTTGCCTTAAATTTCTCATGTTTTTCAGACAAAGAAATCTGTTTTATTAGTATGTATCATTTATATAAGGTTTAATAACTTCTGGCGTAATACACTGTTTTGTTACCAGCATGGTCTTGCTGAGGAGTGCCCTGTAATATTGAGGCAAAATCGAGGTAATCTGGTCCCCAAATCCTCTGACAACTTCCTGTGTGACCTGATACAAGTTACTTCGTCTCTTTCTATTTCAATTCCCCATCTGTAGAATGAAAAAAATAGTATTTCCGTATATCAGACATTACCGTGATAAGTTTTAGGATAGATAGCTACAGTCATCTGTAAAAGAGGACAGGTCAATATTTCTGGATAATTGGATTTGGAGCACAGAACTTCCTGGCTCCCAAACCTGCGCTCAGAAAGATCAGGAGATTAAAATTTTATCTCTCAGTCCGCATCATGACTTTCAAAAACAAATATTGCCCCCCTCTGTCATAAAATAGAGATTGATTAGTTACTCATTCTTCAGTCTACAATCTACTGCCATGTATGCTGCCATCAGTAGAAGGAAGTCCATAACGTTCCCCAGAAATGCATCCTTATTTTTATTTGTCATTTAAATCATTGGGCACAGCTGGGGATTGGGCCAAATTGTACATTTGTAGTGATATGAAATGAAAATTCCTGCT
>NW_010195003.1:69069-71453 GCF_000695765.1 Mesitornis unicolor
TAGGAGAAAGGATATTGGTGTCTCACCTTCAAAAAAAAGTTAGGAGGTTCATGGAGATCTCAGCATCAGCACACAGTCCTCTATGTAAAAACCATGCAGCATGTTTATTGGTACTACAAATGACCTACACTGAAAAATTCAGACCTAGATCCAAACTTCTTGAAAGTCTCAGTATTTGGATCTGCAGCCTCAGCTTGGATGAATCCCTAAAAAGGAATTACTGCTGTCATTTATTACATCATTTCATGTACTGTGCAATACAAAATAGATCTTTCCTGAAACAACACTTTTCATTTCATTTATTTTACTTTGCAGTGAAAGGCAGCATTCCTCTAACCCTGCTCCTGCTGTATGGGAGTGCCTGCCCTCACATGTGGATCTCACATGCAGTGGTATTTCGGATGGCATGTTCTGTATTAGGTGGATAGAGTATCACTGGTGGTGTGTTTTATCCCAGAGACTCAGCACACTGGAGAGCACTCAGCTGGTTAATATTTCATTTGGATTCTTTTTTCTTTTCTTTTCAACCATCTATGTAAACTTTTAGACAGCCAGTCTGGTTTTAGGAGGTGATTTCCTCACTGTGGATTAAGGATCCATTTGTGAGTCACTCTTCAGGCACTTCAGAAGAGTAGATTTCAGACCTGAAAGAATGTATTGTAAACAGAATAATGTGCTTTCAAAATTAGCTCACGTACCAAATTATGTATTTACTTAATACACTTTAATGGCTTTTGAAGAAGCCATTAGGCTCTATTGCGTAAATAGTATGTATACCAAAATATGTATTTAACCTAGATAGGGCGATTTCCCATTGTTGGTTTTTCTTCCTTCTTTACAAAGTTTTATCTTCATGGCCTTTTTAAAGTCTATTATTCTTCAAGAATTTATCCTCCAGGAGATTGTTTTGGACAGTGGCAGCTGAGAGGGCAGCGGGGAGAGGTGGGTTTCTGAGTTTTGATGTGTAGAAAGGAGAAATAGATGTCAGAGTGGCTAATAAGACTTTTCAGACTTTGGAGTGGGGAAGGGAGAAATTAAAATGTTATTGAGCAAAACAGTTTTCTTAAAGAGGAGTGTGTCCTGATTCTAACTTCGTGAACAGGAGTGGGTTCCTGCATCAGACAACGTCGTGCTTTCACATTAGGCTGGCTGCAGACAGCCCTACATCTTCATGAAAGAGGTGTGTAGAAGAGAAAGAGCCTCTTCTTTACCCCCACCATCAAGATGTAGGACCTGCTGATGCTGGAGGTACTGTGCCATGGTGGGACCCAAAGAGGGGTCCTTGTGCCCCAAACCTCTTAGGGTCATAGTGCAGACACTGCCAGCCTGGTGATTGAAAGGGGCCTTAAATTGTGCTGAGATTTCAGGCAAAGAACCTAAGATTTCTATTTTGACAGTGGCTTTGTAAGGATCACTTGTTGCAGATTTGCTTTGAAAATGGAATTAGCTGTAAGAATATTAAATGTGAGAGAGCTACTAAACCAGTTGGGACTGGTGGGAAATAAGTGGGGAAATAAGTACAAACAAGCTAAAACTGCTGTGGTTCACTGTTTAACTGCTACCTCCTGTAACCGGCACAGAAAGTAAACCATATATCAGCTAATGTCACAGGTGTAGTCACAGCTAGCTCATAATGGAAAAAAAAATCTGTAAATAACTGCTCAGTTACAGCAAATGCCAAAAATTACAGTCTGTGTTATTCGCAGGTGATTCCACCAATCCTAGCCACGTTCATCACTTTGGAAATAATAACAAACTCATATCAAAACTGCAGAAAAAAGATGTTTTCTTGCATAGAAAATGCAATGAAAACTAGCAGCTAAATGCTAAAAATAGAAGTGTTGTATGAAGCCTTGTAATTTTGGTATATAGTCATGAAGTGCAGGGTGAGAGAGTGGAAGGCATTCCACACTGGGGAAGAAACAAATGAATTATGGACACACTGGGATAATCGCTATAATGGAAGAAGAAAAGATTCCTAAGTTTTAATGGAACTTACTATAGACTTATGTGTTTTTATGGGCTCTGGAAGGTTCCCGTCTAAATTAATCAGTCTATTAAACAAACACTTCTGCAAACAGTCTGTGCAAACTCCTCAGGTTGGTTCACCTGGGTCAACTTGCAGGATGGAAGGGGGCAAGAAGACTTACTGCTCTTCTTAAGAAACTTAACCACAAGTACAATCAACAGCACGAAAATTAATTCAGTGTTATGAATCTCTGACATGAATTGCTGGCCTGCAAAAATCTCTTTTCAGCAATCTCGTTACTTATGTGACTTCAGGCAGGTATATGCAGTTCAAGTAGGTTTTGGATAGAGTTGAAATTGCCCTGAGTTGATTTCTTTTATTTAATTTAAGAAGGATAATAAAATAATAATAATAA
>NW_010195004.1:0-4808 GCF_000695765.1 Mesitornis unicolor
CAGGCGCTGTGCGAGGTGAACATCGCGGGGGAAAAGGGCGGTGCTGGCACTCAGCAAAATCCCCGTACCTCGGTATTTGCTGCTCTCAGCCTGCCCTGCCTGCGGAGCCCCTCGGGGGCTGCATCGGAGCTCCCGCAGGGGCTCCGTCTCCAAGTGCCGTCGGGGCGCACACGGGAACTCGGGCTCCGGCTTTCTCTGGGGTCCGTCCTTCCTATTGCCACGGGTACCAGTCAGCCTGCAGCCCCCTGACCTTTAAAGATCACGCTGGCACTGCACCCCAGGACCCGCATTGCTACTCCTAGGATTCTGGGAGAAGGCAACATTTTCCCCTTGCTGACAAGAGAGGCAGCCACAGGATAAATGTGCTTCGTTGTTAAAGCTGTGTCTGGTTTATACCCCCCATGAATGAACTTCAGAGTGACATCGGGTTTTTGCCTTCCGTTTTCTTTCTGATTGACTTTTGTGGTCAGGAAAGCATCACACACCTGAATATTTAAAGAGATTAGCAGGGAGACAGGGGAGAAGGAAAGGCACATGAAAAACCCCATCCTGCATATGGATTTATCTTAAAATTAGGGATGAAGGAAGTAGCAGGGACTTGTCAACTTATGGAAGTTCTTCCCTCATGGGAGATCCTCCACTGGATCTATCCCATTTAGGTGCCTGCCCTCACTCCCCTGGAGGATTGGGTAACCAGTGGAAGCAAAGAAGAGACACGGTGTCATGCCCTTACCTTTCAGTGCTAATGGATATTCCTTCTACTGGGCAGCTGAATCCAAAACCAAATTAAATCAATTCTCCTATGTACTTACTTTTTTCCTTCTCGCTCTTTCCTTTCAAGGAGCAGGAGGAGATGCTCTTTGAGTGCCACAGGGAGCAGACCCAGCACCAGCAGCCTTCTCCGCTTGCTCCACTGCTGCGGTAGCTGTGGCTTTAACGTGGACTCTGCTGGCAGCCACGACTCTAGCGAAACACTCGAGATTTTGGAGATAATTTGCAGCATCTTGGTATGCCACGGAGGCCTGGATGGAAGCCAGAGAAGACAGGAAGGGCCCACAGGAAATGGAGGAAGGGCTGGCAGCGCGGCTGCGGATCAGCGGGGCACACCGCTTACCCACCGCGTTAGACACCCCAAGGCTTCGGAGACTGCACGGAGCTGCCAGGCACAGCGCAGGGCCTCAGGAGACTGGTCCATGGAGGAGCAGCAGCTGGAGAGCAGAGAGGGCACCCAGGGATGTACCGGAGACCTGCAGCCCTGGAGATGGGAGTGGAGAACAAGAGCTGGTTCAGAGAGCTAGCAGAGAGAAGAAAAAAACATAAGTGCGTGCTGTGGATCTCCCTAGCGAGCTACAGCTCCTAGATTCTCTGTTTTCTCTCTTCAGAATCTCTCCATACTGATGTGGCAGGTGAAAACTGAGCAGTACTTCATGCTACCAAAGGCAGACTTGGTGCAAGTGAACAGAGCAGCATTACCCACACTGGTGCTGCAGGAGGGATCTGAGAGACAACACTCACCTGCTTAGCAAAAGCATTACAGGATGAAGTGCTACCTACCTACCTGTTTTATTTAATAGTACTCTTTGCCCCTGGCCAGGTCTCCCCAGGCACATTACTCTGCCTGTGCCAGTCCCCCACCTCAGCTCTGTCTGTCTGTCCCTTGTGGATCACTCAGGACTTCTGGACATTCTCCTTGGGGTTACACAAGGTACTGCTTTAAACCAGCTGGCTCTGTACCTGATGTGTATTGAATCCAGAGAGCATTAACTGGGTTTAACTTGCTCTTTACATCCGTGTAGACAAACTAAACATTGAAATCTTTCCAGCTGATGCAAGTTAATCCACATGAGGGTTTGCACCAGTAAACTGCAGAGATCTGGAGGTGGGCAGCAGCGTAAGCCTCTCCTGTGGACCTTGCGTTTCTGAGCACCACGAACATAGACGCTCACTCTCCAAAGCAGGTGGTTTTTTCCTTTGTAGAGTTCTGTTGCTGCTAGAAATCCATATATCTGCCTGCACTGATGGCTTCAGCTTGCACTGCTTCCTTTTTAGCAGCAATGAAAATCAATAAAAGATGCCCGTATGATACAATTACATATAATGATGATATATAATTACTGAGTGACCCAGTTCCCACTTACTGAGGCTGCACAGCCTTAGTAATGCAGGAGGAGCATCCACAGAGTTCGGGGACAATTGCTTTGTCCCTCACATTTCCAGGGCAGCGTAACTGTCTCCGCCTGCCTTGGCCACGTGTTGAGTTTTGCCTCCTGGATCTGCTCCTGTATATTGTCCAGCTGAGAAAACTGCTGCTGCTTCAACGAGATTCCTTTCCCAGTGCTTTGGAAAGCCTCTGCTGTTGTCCAGCTTGACCTCAAAGCTGTTTTCTCAGATGATGCCATCGTTTTTCTCCTTTCAGAGAGCTTTGCTGATGGGTAAAGGACTTCCAGTTTCTCATCAGGCTCTAATTTGAGTTTCTACTGATTTTTGTTTTGCTGACTGCTCAATTAGACTCCAAGTCTTCCTGCAATTCAGTGATCTGAGAACCCAGGTCACTGTTTCCGTCAGAGCTGCTTCCTCCTCCACCTTCGCTGAGCTGCTCGCAGCTCTTCTTCCTTCCTGGGCAGACCTCCATGCTCCTCAGGGTGTGCCTGCAGATGCGGCACCTCCCTCCTGCTCTGTACACCCTGTCTCCAGCTCCTGTCACGGTTTTCCTCCCATTTACAGACAATAGTCGTGACCTGAGGTTTAGTCATGCAGTTCCTGCCAGAAATTCTTCTTTGCTGCCTGCAGTTCACAAGATTGCCTTGCCCATCATTCGTGGGCCCTCCAGGTCACTGGGGCCAGGGGCTGCCTGGGAGGTGGGAGCCATGGGAGCTCCCTGGGGCAGCAAAGCAGGATGCAGCAAGCAGGTCCTTGTCCCATCACCCCAGCCAGGGAGCAAAGCAGACCAGGAGGCACCGGGGCAGCCTCAGTCCTGGGCATCAGGCACCTTCTTGGGGATGGGGCTGGGCCAGAATATCAGCCTGCCCCATCACTGGAAGCTTCGTAGATCAGTGGGGCCACCCTCCATCCTGCATCCTCTGCCATGGCAGCAGGTCTTCAGCAACCTCAACACCCCTCCTGGGTCCCTAAAGTAACAGCAGCTGCCAACAAAGTCTGTGTATGGACTGGAAAAACCATCCAGCACATCTCATGCATTCACACACGCTCCACACAACAGACCGGGACTTTACATCCTCCCTCCTGATGCTTGCATCAAGGTCGATGGTGCACCCAGAGGCCTTGCTGCCCCACTGCCCTCCCTAGGATCTGCACTCCTGGCATGGCCCAGCAGCTCCATTCTGGGAAGCTCTCAGGCCTAGCATGACCCTGCTGCAGGTGGGGCCACATCCAGCCTTGTCCCCTACCAGTCCTGGCTTGTTGGCCTGGAGCAAGGACCCACTGCCCAGGGTGGGCAGAGCCTGCTGCTGCCACCAGCGCTGTTCACTGCCAGCCTGGCTCTGCCCTGACAGTGTTATGGCTTCTGCAGCCCCGCTGCCTTCCTGCCTGTGGCTCCCAAACTGCTTCAATCACACAGAATCCCAGAATGTGAGGAGTTGGAAGGGCCCTGGAAAGCTCCCCCAGTGCAACCCCTGCCAGAGCAGGATCACCAGAGCAGTCACACAGGAACACAGCCAGGGCTTTGGGTGTCTCCACACAAGGAGACTCCACAACCTCTCTGGGCAGCCTGGGCCATGCTCCATAACCTCACACTCACAAAGTTTCTCCTCATCTTCAGCTTGAACCTCCTGTGCTCCAGCTTGGGACCATTGCCCCTTGTCCTGGCATTGGCCATCCCAGAGCAGAGCCTGGCTCCTTCCTCCTGACACTGCCCTTTCCCAATGGATCCCCAGGAATGAGGGCACCCCTCAGGCTCCTCTGCTCCAAGCTCAAGAGCCCCAGCTCCCTCAGCCGCTCCTCAGCAGGAGATGCTCCACTCCCTGCAGCATCTTTGTGGCCCTGCTGGCCTCTTTCAAGCAGTTCCTGTCCTTGTGGAGCTGAGGGCCCAGCACTGGACACAAGATTGCAGATGCAGTCTCACCAGAACAACAAGGCCCACATCTTTCAGCCCCACAGACACCCCTGGCTCCACAGCTGTGACAGCCCATCCCAGTGCATCCTGTCTCCAGCTACAGGTGCATGGCATGGAGGAAGCACTGAGGCACCAATTTGAAGCCTGCTCCCCAACCCACAACCTGTGGGTGCTTTGCCAGCCCCCAACATGCCATTCCTCAGGGTCAGGAGCCCCCCATCCCACAGCAGCTTCAAGTATTTTTCCAGCAGTCCCCCTTTTCCTGGTGCCCCTGGTAGAGCTGGGCAAGCCACTGCTTGTACCAGCACAGCAGCACTGTCCTGTGGCAGCATCTACACTGCACAGAGCAGCTGCTGGCTGCCAGAGATGAGCCTTCGCAGTTTTAACCTCCCCACATTTCCAGGGAAGGAAGAACCTTACCTCTTGCAATTCATCCACTGACTGCTGCGTGATAAAAGCCGATTCCTAGAGGAGTCTGCTCCACACGCCCATCCATGCTGAGATTCCCATTAATAATTACTCAGCCTGTCAGTCAGGTTTGTGTTTTGGGTTTGGTGTTCTGGTTCTGTTTTTGTTTTACCTACAGGATGTTTCTGTGTCTGTCTGACTTCTCTCTGGTTTTAACGTGATAGCACACACAGGCTGTGCTGTGAACAAGCGACACTGCATGTTCAAACTTCGATAGAAATCACTGACAGGCTCTATATTTTATGATTCAAAGGTATTTATAATTCAG